>NC_089808.1:35286013-35586013 GCF_029633855.1 Hoplias malabaricus | reverse complement strand
AGTCAGTGTAACAGCGTCCAACACAGGAACAGAAGAATATCAATGTGTAGCTAAAGATGGACAAGACTTCATCTCAGATTACAGTAATCCAGTCAGGATTACAGCGAGAGGTGGGTTCAGCCAAATGACTTGATTTGAGGACAGTTATTTTCCACATTATTCCATGCCTTTGAAAGCAGTTCTGTGAGAATATCATTTCTATTGTACAGTGTGTCTCAGACAAAAAGAAACAAAAAGTGTTTGAGTGTTGAGGCTGTCCTTTTCTCCTGTTCCTGATGAACACCTGTTCCAGACGTCACACTTGAACACGGTGAAGAGCATATTGTACACATTCTGTAGTCCTTATGGTCAATGTTCTGGTTTCACATAAAAATCACTGCACTGTCTCCCCTCCCCTGTATTTAATGTTTATTTTTTATTGCACTTGTCTCTCATTGTTACACATTTGAACCCTGCACCTTAAGTAGTGCTGTGTGAGTGAGTGGTTTGGTGCTGGAGGAACAATGTTTCATTTCTCTGTGCATTGTACACACTGTAAATGGTTTAAATGACAGTAAGAAACACTTGAATTGATCACTGTTTGAACATGAGAATGAATAAAGTGATGACGACGTGAAGCACAGCACTGTTCTGTGGTGAAATCCTCCACCAGTTTGATGTGTCACACACCTACTTCCCATTTGAAAAACTGAAGGTAAATCCAGGACAGCAGCATTTAAGATGTCCGCCGCATTAGTGACATGCTTTAACAGGTTTTACAGCTTTCTCCTGAAACTGGATCACTGTCTGTCAAACCGTTCTCATTTTATATGCATTTCTTCTTCATCCTGGGACACAGTGAGACCAAAGGCTAAAGTGAGGGTGCAGCCGGCTGAGCGTGTTTCCATCGGAGACAGAGTCACTCTCACGTGTGATGTAGAAAGTGGAGGTGTGTGGAATTACGAGTGGTTTAAGGATAATAAACCTCTCAGTGATGCTCAGAGGAAGAAGGAATATGAAATCTCTGCTGTTGATGAGTCTCATACAGGTGTTTATAGCTGTAGAGGAACACAGTCAACACAGCCTCTCTACTCAGAGACCAGTGATGCAGTTACGCTGACTGTAGGTGAGTATCCTATTCACGTGTTATTAGTTTTACATGAGGAGGTGTGGTAATGTTATTATCAGAGTTTCTAAAAATCCCAGCAAAGTCTATAAGTGAATGATTCTGTATTTCTGTGGTGGGAGGGCAGTGTGTAGCCCCTCCTACTAAGTTGCTCCTCCCACCTCTGTTATTCACAGAAAGGTCAGTTATTTCATGAGAATCAGCCATAAATATTAGAGAGATCCTGAGCTAAAATTACATTACCTTACCTCCACATTTAACACTAATCCTGTTTGTAAAGGGTTTAAAAAACAGTTGAATTCTGGGATCTGGTCATAATTCCACTCACATTGTAAAGGGAAATCAGCTCTGATCTCTACATCATTTCATATCAACAGTGAAACCTAAGCCAACAGCAAGAGTGGAGCCTCAGAGCACTGTCTACACTGGAGACACAGTTACTCTGATCTGTGAACTGCAGACAGCACTCACTGGATGGAGGTTTGTCTGGTTCAAAGGCACTCCATTAGTAAAACTGAAAGATGCAGATGGAGACAGAGTCAGTGTAACAGTGTCCAACACAGGAACAGAAGAGTATCAATGTGTAGCACTTATAGGACAATACTATCAATCAGAGTACAGTGATCCAGTCAAGAATTCAGTGAGAGGTGTGTTACAGATTCAGTTTCTTCACAAACGGTTGACTGAAAATATTCTAAAATGGTTTACGGTGTGTAAGTATCATCATGTCTCTTGTTTGTGTGATTTTTTAAAAGTGAGACCAAAGGCTAAAGTGAGGGTGCAGTCGGCTGAGCGTGTTTCTATCGGAGACAGAGTCACTCTCACGTGTGATGTAGAAAGTGGAGATGTGTGGAATTACGAGTGGTTTAAGGATAATACACCTCTCAGTGATGCTCAGAGGAAGAAGGAATATGAAATCTCTGCTGTTGATGAGTCTCATACAGGTGATTATAGCTGTAGGGGGACACAGTCAACACAGCCACGCTACTCAGAGACCAGTGATGCAGTTACACTGACTGTAGGTGAGTTCCTCATGTTTCTCACTGTGTTTCTGACAATAAACTCTTACAGTGTGAGAGAGGATGTAGGACATTTTCTCAAGTTGGGATTCTTCTGTGATACTCTTATATTTTCTGGATTTAAGGTAAGATTATGAACTTAGGAACTGTTGTTCTGCAATTGTCACCAAGGTCCATGTCAGCAGGGTCCACTTCACCTCTACCCTGTGTCTGGTGACATCACACCACACCCTTAATATGGATCTTGTGGGTGGTGAGCTCACACAGTCTTCACACAATGCTATTTTGGGCTGAGACCAGCCAGTTTCTGTGGTCTGTCCAACCATCAGGCGCTCACCATTAGAGACTACCCCAGGTCTGGCTCCAGGGGAGATCCCTTTCACCCTCTCCTGGGCAGAATTTTTCATCCTTTCACAGGCTAAAGTGTGAGTGCAGCCAGCTGAGCGTGTTTCCATTGGAGATAGAGTCACTCTCAAATGTGATGTAGAAAGTGGATATGTGTGGAATAACTAGTGGTTTAAAGATAATAAATTATGAACAGAGCAATGAAGATAATGTATATAACAAGTGCAGGAAACTTTAAGTGTAAACTATCTACGTCAGTGTCACACACCTGTGTTAAACCACACACAATAATCTCAGAGAGTAAATATATTCTGACGTTGTATGATATGCATTTATCTTATATTTTTGTGCTATTTGATTTCTTCTATAACACTACAGGTTCCTCTCTTTATCCTCAGAGTCTGGGTTGAGTCGTGCGGCAGTGGGACTGGCAGTGGGACTGGGTTTAAGCTTTTTTCTCTGTTTGACCCTGGTCCTGATCTGCTGTTACAAGAAGAGAAAAGGTTTGTTAATCGTACCATTCTATCAGTATAGCATCACTGTAGGTACAAAACCTTGTATCTCCAATAATAAAGCAATCTTACAGAAGGACAGACCACTTCTAACTTTCAGTGTAAGTTAGTTACAATATTTTAGTAAGTTCATTAAAGGCTAGTTTTATTGCTCTGCTTCATGAAAAATAATGACACAGTGTAAACAGTTAATGTGGTACATTCAAATGTATGTAAATGAAACTTCAAAAATTGTGCCACACAATGTTGATTCATTTTAAGAAATATAACTTAAATATATTCTTGGATCACCTTTGTTTATTTTTGTTATTGCAGTTTTACACCTGTTGCTTCCTGCCATATTCATGGTTTAAAAAAAGGTTGTAAAAGTTTATTTTAAGTTGATCTCCTCACTTTTTGTCACTGGTTCATGGTGCAGGTGCAGGATCTGTTTTCTCCTCAAATGAAAACCAGCAGAACATGGATCAGATTGTGTCAGGACCTGCAAACTCTCTCTCAGAATCAGCAGCAGGTCAGTTTACACCTTTATGAAACCCACCAGTTTCTTAACCCCAAGTCAAGCTTCATCAGAGTTCACATCAGTTTTCTTTCTTAAAGACACAGGCAGGAGGTCATTGGATTGTGAAAAGATGGTGTTACATTTTTTTAAATGTGAAGGTAAAGTGAAAAAGCTCTTAGCCTGTTAACATCTGCATTGCTTCCATTTATTCACCGCGTTCACACTCCATTAGCGGTAGTCCATCAGTGTAGTGAGGTACAGGGGTTGGACAATGAAACTGAAACACCTGTCATTGTAGTGTGGGAGGTTTCATGGCTAAACTGGAGCAGCCTGGTGGACAATCTTCATTAACTCCACACTGCACCAGTAAGACCATGTGCATCCAATGTTTCAAACATTGTGTCCTGAAGGCGGTGCCGTGTATCAGGACGACATTGCACCAATACACACAGCAAGACTGGTGAAAGATTGGTTTGATGAACATGAAAGTGAAGTTGAACATCTCCCATGGCCTGCACAGTCACCAGATCTAAATATTATTGAGCCACTTTGGGGTGTTTTGGAGGAGCGAGTCAGGAAACGTTTTCCTCCACCAGCATCACGTAGAGACCTGGCCACTATCCTGCAAGAAGAATGGCTTAAAACCCCTCTGACCACTGTGCAGGACTTGTGTATGTCATTCCCAAGACGAATTGACGCTGTATTGGCCGCAAAAGGAGGCCCTACACCATACTAATAAATTATTGTGGTCTAAAACCAGGTGTTTCAGTTTCGTTGTCCAACACCTGTAACTTTAACAGCTAAAATGAAAATGAGAGGAAATGGTAAGAACTGCGTCTCTGTAATAACACAAATCTGTTTTCTATGTAACTGACTCAGCATAAAAATCTAAACTGATTTCTGTGATAGATGCTCCCCAGACAAAAGCAGGCGATGTGATATATTCCCAGATAAACCACTCCCAAGGTAAGCAGTGTCTACTACACACACTCGAAAGAACACACAACACTGTGGTGACACATAAAATCAATACTCACTCTGTAAAACAAACTCATTAATGAATCTATGAACATATTTATTGGTTAAATCCTTATTTATATTTTCATTAGAGGATGATGCTGTTCCAGGGCCAAGTGGTGCACTCTATGCACAGATTAATAAAAAGAAGGCTAAAGGCAAAGGTAAAGAGAAACTAATGATAATACTTTCCATATTTACAGAGAAATGTCCATTGTATTTTGGAAAACTGTTCATCCATCATTTCTGCTGTAGAGTGAAATCAGGTCCTCATGCTGGATGATTAGTTCTGGGTCACAAAGGTCAAATCCAGTTAATGCCAAATTAAATTGTATTGGACGGAGCTCCATCTCTCCTTAGAAAACAATTATTCTGCTCTGGTGCTGGGCCATCTCTGACCACCAGAGGGAGATACCTCTCCAAACACAGAGCACATCAGGCTCAAAAGCCCACATCTGGCAAAAAACATGGAGTCAGGGCTGGGTCATTGTCTAATCTACTGACTCAGGGGGTGGTTCACCTACTGGGTGACCTTCCTCATTACACCCCAGACCAGTGCTGAGGGTGTTATGCCCATTAGCTGATGTTTAACACTGAGCATGGAGAGCCTTAGGCTCATGTGCAGCTGCTCCACATTTACTTCATGTTTTTCCGTAGTGACAGATGATGTTGTTAAGGCCTCAGATTTGAGGCACTGTTCTTTGGAGCATTGCAGCATCATTCAGTGTTCAGATTTTTCCAACACCTACTCTAACAAAGACTCACTATAAGTGCATGTGCTGTATGAGCAGGTGTCCAAAATCTTTTGGCTATTATATGGTGTAGTATCAGAACTGAAATATTCAACACTTAGTTTTCAAACACCAGTTGTTCTTGTTCACTGTTGACTCTGTGTCTCTTGTCCATTATTAGGAAAGGCCACTGCAGACGCTGACATTGTTTACTCAAAACTGAAGTACAGTGCACCTTAATGTAAGATTAAGCTCTACCTGGTCAAACAACACAGCTCAGTTTCATAAATGTTCAATGATGATATTAAGCTCATGAGCCTAACTGTGTGAGGAGTGGCTGGGGTTTGGGGGTTGATTAAATTTCAAACTCAGAACTAATTGGACAATCCTGAGTACACTGGAAGGTATTACGTGTTCCTGCCTGAGCAGGGAATAGAACACTAGTCTGCCATGTGAAGGGCAGTGATGTTATCTGCTCTGCTACAACACTAGAGGGAGGCAGAGAGCAGCATCTCCACCACAATTGGGACAAACCAAAACAGCTGGACAGACTGCACTTAAGCTGCTTTTTGGATTTAGTCCTTAGCTCCCACTCAGTGCTGCACTATGTGCTTGTAATTTGTAAAAAACCCTTGAGTTTATGCCTTGAGTTCCCCTTCACTTTTTCTTACATCAGACCAAACCCCTTCTGACTTGTCCTCTGAAGTTGCTCTAAAGCTTTTAGCTGCAGTCAGTGGCTCATTCACTTTGATCATCTCTTGTGCCTTAAATGTTTGATGTACTTTATTGCAATTTGACAAATGAATATAACATTTATGACTTATTTCATTAAGACATTATTTCTCCAGAAATATTTCTGTCTAATGAAGTGTACACTTTTTAAATCTCTGACTAAACCACATAATCTTTTTAGGGGTTTCGCCAGTTATTTTTACCCAGAGTAATTTACAGTGGACATTAAATAGCACCCTATTCCCTTGGTTTGGATCATCACACTAAATGCACAGTAACAGAAAAGGCATGCTTTACATGTTCTCAGTTTTTATTTGGCCTCATTTTAGTTCATTTAGTTTTGTGTTTTTAGTTGAATGTGTTTTGTTGAAAGGAAAATGTATTTTATTTTATTTACATTTATAAAATCACATTGTAATTCATTCTAAAGATGTGCCATACGACTGAGGTCAGAACTCAATGCTTTTACAAAACCATTTCTTTTTCAATCTTGCTCAGGGACTTGGGGACACTGGCATAGAGCTTCACCAAATTGTTCTACTCTGATACTACGCTGTAGCTTTGAGATTTCCTTTTTCTGAACAAAGAAAAGCACAAACCATGACACACCAACACAGTTCATTATTCCTTTTCTGCTTTGATCAGCACTAGGCATTTGAGCGAATTGTGATATTCTCCTGGCTTCCCCCAAACCATGATTCGTGTGTTAATCAATCTGCAGTCATCATTAGGACAAGACTGAGGGATGCAGTTATACCTTATTCATGTTTGTACAAAGTTAGAGATAAGTTCAGGAATCGAACTCTGGTGTTGCTTAGTTGCTTGTTTCTTTACACTTACTACGACCAAAACCTTTGCTTTGTTAGTTGTACAAATCAAATGCCATTTACTAATGGCATTTCTCTTAACAGATCCCTAAAGAAGACCTTTGTTGATGCTGAACTCAGCTGTGATCATCTGTAGTGGCTCCTGACTGTGACTTTATGGGAACAGAGAGAAGAGACAGCAACTGAACATGCAGAAACTTTTACTAAGGGAAATTTATAAATGTAATGTGCTTTTACTTATAATATTAACTTTTACTCATCATTGCCTGTACAGCCTTGGAAATCTTGAAGGGTAAACACTTAAAAATGATGGTTCTACAAGGGCTCTTTATGAAAGGAAATTGTTCTGTACAGAACCCTGAACACGTGAAGAATATTTTTATGATTAAAGCTTGACATGTGTTTTGGTGCCGTATAGAACTCTTTTCTAAAAGGTGCTGTATAAAATCATCTATAGTACATTCTCCATCAATCTGAAGCCCCCCTTCATAAAGAACCACCATTTTTAACTGTCCGCTTATAAATAAAATGTTATTATTTTATAATAATAATTATTCCTCCAGTGGGCCATACTTACACACTGAAAATGGTCTTGACTCATTTTGTAGCTCTACTGTTTAAACACTGATTACTGCAGAGTTAGATATCCTAGTTTTGTAGACACCCTTATATTCAATGAACTAGGCTCCTTTACACTTCACCCATTGTTGACACTGATATTCAGCTGCACACTTGTAAAATCCCAGAAGATAACAATCCAACTCTGGAGCAGCTGCACAGGAGTCTGAAATTAAGATAGTGTGTGTAGTTTTATATTATAATCGATTTATGTAATAAAAACATAGTTTAATATTTAATACCTGGATAAACACAAATAAATATATACATTTTCTAACCTCAACAGCTCTACTTTGTTTTGTGTTTTTAGAAACAATGTAAAATAACATTTAGGAACAAAACCAGCAAAATGCAGGAAGACATTAAAATGTCAATGAAGTATATTAAAATGAAGTAGAATTTAATATCTACATAGGCATATGTTATTAAGTGGGTGCAGTACACAGGATGACCCATTGTTCTTAAATTTTTGTCTCTGTGTGAATGGGATGTTGGGTAAGCTTTCCTGGAGGTAGCAAGACAGCATGTCCTTACAAGTTATCTCTTTTTACCAGGACAGGAAATGAAGTAAACAAAAGCCATAGTATTAACCTTATGTTGACACTGACCAACTTTTATAAACTAAACCTGCAGTTAACATGTCAGAAGATAATGGCTAACTTCTCAGCAAGCTGTCTATAGGGGTTTGTTAAGATGCAGTTCTGTTCATTGTAATAAACCTGATAATTTTGCAACGAAAGAATGGTGTCGGTGTAGAGGTCTTTTTCAGCGTCTTCACAATACTGAAAATAAACTACAATGTCATAGAAGAACCACTTTGGGTTCCACAAAGAACCGTGTTTTTTTAAGAGTGTGAAGAACCTTTTAAAGGTTTAAAAATCCATCAGTCGATCTTAAATTTCTTTACCCATGTAAAGTTATTAGCAAAAATGTTTTTTGTTTTTTTTTAATGGAAACAACAGGGGTTGGAGAGTAGGTAGCTCTGTATTGGATCTTTTGGTCCACATTCCTACAGGAGGGTTCCAGGGGTCAGTCCTAAACTTCTTGTATATTACTATTATTCTATTCTGATCATTCATTACATGTATGAGATTATTTTTAAGCTGCAAGAGCTTTTTCAAGATTTTTTGCTGCTGGACGAGGTTTAACTGGAAAGTCAGTAAAATGTAAAATTAAATCTGATCATTTATTTCTTGCCAACTTTGAACCCAGAAGCAGGACCTCTGTTTTGTTGCGGTTTAGAAGGAGGATGTTATGCAATATCCAGTATTTCACATCTTTTACACAGTCCTCTATTTTCTTTAATCTGTGTTTGTCATCGTGCTTGGCTGAAATATACAATTGTGTGTTGTCTGTTCACAGTTCGCAGATGGTCGGTTTAGCCTGTCTGTCTGCGGCCTGGTCCTACCTCTGGATTGTCAGCAGCTGTTTACAGTACTCTGCTATCTGACTACAAGATTATGTACTATTGTTGTTAACTTTGCTGTGTTGTGAAGACAGGTGATGGACAAGAATCTCCGCAGACACAGTTAAAGGTGTAAATACAACTTTATTTACAAAAACAGTGTCTTACGGGTTCTTAAGGATCCCGTGAGAGGAGTGTTCAATTCAGCGCTCAAATTCTCTGTCCTGGCTAGGACCCCGATCTATATGGTTCTTTCTTCTTTTAAAAATATGGTGAATGTAGAGGTTGGTTTACATTTGCATGTTTAAGGGACTAAGGGAGGGGTAAAATTTATAGTCTCCTACTGACAGCTTATCCTAAACATTTCTCTCTGTGGAGCACAGACAAAGAGCATACATCTAAACATATAGAACAGTGAAAATTTCTTAATACTGCGCTTAAGGCCTTATGTTTAAATATATCTCACTATTCTGCAAGAAAGTAAGGCAGCACCCTCCTGCGTGGGCTGGATACCATCCCTACCTATAAGACCAGGCTTGCCCTCAAAATGTAACCAATTATCTATAAAAACCACTTGATTTTCGGAACACCACTTGGACATCCAGCAGTTTAACGCCGAAAGTCTGCTGTAGACTTCAGCTCCGCGCCGCATTGGGATGGGACCAGAAAAGGTTATGGCATCAGACGTCGTCTGGGCCAGTTTAATCACCTCTGTAATATTACCCTTACTTGCCTCAGACTGCCACAGATGAATATCATTGCACCTACATGAATGATTATCCTCGAATATCTCCTGTTATCGAACAGTCTAAGGTTGCCACTAATGTCCGGCGCTCTGGCTCCCTGTAAACAGCTAACTGTTACTGCTGGTGCCCCTAAAGGAGTAGCTAATTTCATGTGTCGAAATTATTTACTCCTCAGCAGGTGCTTCGCTGAGCGGGGAAAACCTGTTTGACATGCGTTTTGGAGGAACGTGGTGTCCCAGTGGGCTAGCTTTTGCCTCAGCGTTAGCCTTAGCCTTAGCTTAGCTTAGCCTTAGCTTTCTGACTATGATGCCAAGACCTCACCCATTCACCCAAATCAGCCAGCAGTAGACATGGCATTTCAGGTACTTACCGCTTTTGGTTGATTTAAGAACTTACACCAGAAACGTTACTGCAGGAGCAGGTGGCAGTTTTACTGCCTCTGTAATAAATAATCCTGTGGAGACAATCTATAAAATAGATCTATGGATGGTTAGTAAGTGGTAAAAACAGAAATAAGTACAGAAATAACAGTAGTAACAAGAAAACCAGGGCAAGCAAAAGAGCTTCTTCTAAACAGGTACAGGAACGTCTGACTACTTAGTGTATGGGTCTGATCTCATAACAGCTGATAGCTCACTCAGTTGGGTACTGGACACAGACCTGGGTTTGGATTTGGAAGCTGTTCATTAAAATACCAGCTGGTTTTTGCATTGTGTAGGAGTTTTATGAACTGAGCAGTAGAAACATTATAAAATATTTTGAATTAAATGTTTTTACAATACTATGAAATATAATTTTACCTTCTGCTGTAAAATGACTTTAGGACAGAGGTTCTCAGACTTTATCGACCAAGGGTCACTCAAATTCAAACCAAAATCTCCACGTACCAACTGTGAGTCTTGTCACAGAACCATGTGCCCTCCTGCTTCTTCCTCTGTTCCAGGGGCAGGTCTTGTCTTGTCTTGAATTTTTTCATGTTTTTGTTGCCTTTTAACTGGAATTTAAATGATTTACACAAAGTGATTCTACAATAATTACTAAATATTACAGAGAGAACACATGACTCGGCCTAAACTGAATGTTTTAAACACAGTTATATATTAATGAGAAAATGTGGGAAATAAGCATTTTGAACGAATCAAAAACAAGGAGAGGTCAATTTAACATCAGTTGTGAGTTTTAAAGGCTATAGGTGAAAACAGCACAGTGCTTGGGGCAGGTGTTCACAGTGGCTCTCGGGGCTCGTATCAGAAGATCAAGGAGGTGCGGTGCCTGTGTTAAACAGTGTTTTAAGATTCTTAATGGGAAAAAGACCATGTAGTTTTCCTTAAGCTGAATATATTCTTTTATTTTGTCTTCATGTGTACAGAGGTCTCACTTTGTTTCTCTCTGTTTTTGTCCTTCAGTGTTTCTTAGGCTTGGTTTCAGCTTTTTTTTTCTCTTGTTTTCACTTTGCCCTCTTTGTAATAAAGTCCAAATTGCTCACGTCTGTCTCTAGCCTTTGCTTGCATCCAGTAAGCAGCTGAAACTGGGCTTTCTTTACAATGATTTTGTAAATGACAGGGGGATTACATTCCCTCTCTGGAAAAGAGCAGAGGAACCCTGTCTCTACTGAACTATGGTGTGAGCCCATGTTGTCATTTTATTTTATTGAAAGTTTAAAACACAAAAGAATTTAATTAAACATTATGAAAACTGTGAAACATTATGTAATTCACACAATCTTTAGATCTCAAGTTATTAATAAATACTAGTATGTTTTAGTACGTTTTTTGAGGTCATCTGATGTACCTCCTCTTGCTGCTTCACGTATCACCAGTGGTGTGTGTTCCACAGTCTGAGAACCATTTTAGGAGATACGAGCTCTGACAGCGACATTATGTTAGAATTAGAGTTCAGTGAACGTCACAAATCAAACATGTGTCTGTCTCAGAGAACACAGAAGTTATGTTAGTGTCTGTGGTCTGACTTCTGGTGTCTGTTTTAAACTGTGGTAATGACCAAATGGAACGGAAATGAGGAACGATAATTTGACAATTTCTCTCACAGTTCTGAGCATGAACCTGTAGAATAACTGTACACTATGAATCTAAAAACGTGTACACATACACACGTACACACTATAATCATTAAATTAATCTGTTTAAAGCACACACACTGTAGGAGTAGACGTGGGTTAGAGGGGTATAAACCTCCCAAGCACTGGACTGTGGAGCAGTGGAACAGTGTTCTCTGAAGTGTAATACCTTTGGGAGTGAGTTGGAGTGATGTTTTTAATCCAGAATTAATCATCCAACATCAGTAGATGCTCTCCCTATGAGGAAGGTACTAATGGTCCATATCATTATATAAATAATATTAATGATGTTTATTGATATTGTAGCTTTGATAATCTTAATGAAGCATTGCAGTGGATGACAGGACATGAGTAAAATAAATAAACACAAGTAGCAATAACATGGTGAAAATAAACCTGAACATAAATCAGCTAATAAAATAATAAACAAAATTATTAGAAAATAGAAGTGCAGTGGTCTGAGGGTTGGGGCTGTAACAGAGAGATGACCGGTGATGCCTCAGATGTACGAGGCTGAGTGTCTAAAAGAACACTACTGGCCTCTGTGTGGGTAGGGTGACCCTTCTTCTCCCCCAGCTCCTAGAATAATGCTAATCACTGTGGGTGACACAACAGCTGATATAAATGATCTGGATATTTAGCATTCTCCTCCAAGTGTGTTGATGTGCTCAGTTCAGTTGTGTTTGCAGCAGTTTGAAAAGACGCAGTAGTCCTTAAGTGTCTCAGAGGAAGGCTGTGCTCCTCTTTCTCCCAGATTAGAGACAGTGTGAGACTGAAGGAATCTGAGCAAACAGGAGGAATTATCTAATCTGAGGAGAAATATTACAAAAATGTAATTATTTAAAAATACATTAAAACTTTCTGTTTATTTTGGACGATCAGATTAAATCTTCAGGTACTGCTGTGACACCAACAAGTCCTTATGATATTTAAAACCACTGTGTGTGTGTATGTGAGTGTGTGAGAGAGAGAATAGAGGAAGTGTTGAGTGCTGAAGTCAGACCGTTAGTTCTTCAGTCAGTCAGTAATTACTGGGACAGTATGGAGCTCAGTTCACTCTCAGTGATGCTCTGTGAGTAAATATGTTTTTATAATCTACTTTAAATCTGAGTGAATTTCTGGGAGCTGTTTAAATTCACAGATGTTGGGGTAAGGACTAGAGAAGAGTCGATCAGTTTGAGTTAAAAATAATGAAATATTCAAGTTGATTATGTTTTGTCATTTATTTATTTTTCATTCACAATGTATTTTTAGATTTTGAAATGTGTTATAATGGAACTACTCTGAGAGACAAAATGACACACACACACATACACACACACACAGAGAAAGAGAAAGAGAGGAAGAAACATAAGCTGTATGTTATATAATGGCAGATCATTATTAAGTTTAGTTTTAAAACTAAATCTAAATATTACATTTTCTCAAATATAACTAAAATATTAAATAATTACCCATTTTTCAGCACAATATCATTTCTAAAATGATTATCACTGGTGCCATTATTAAGATATTAACTTTAAGGTAATGAGTATATTATCAGTAGCATATTCTTCTACAGTCTGCTGTACTCTGTAGAAATTGTGTTACTTTTATTGTTTTCTGGCCACAGTTGAAACTGACTCATTACAAACCTGTTCCCAGTTAATGATTCTGGGGTCATTTCTAACCCAGACTCTCCTCATTTTCTCATCTCTCCAGTAAAGTAGGGCTGCCCTGAATAACATTTATCATATATTTTCCTTTCTGCCTTATTTTACTGTGTTCTGTGCATTGAGCAGTGTGTGGTGTTTTAAGGTGGTATCAGTCCTGCACTGGGAGACCGTTGTAAGACCCTTTACATAAACAGTGATAATAAATCTGTCTGAAATGTCCTAGTGCTGTCTCTAATGTAAACCTTAGCCCATCATAAATCTCATTCAGGATCATATCACTGAGTGTGGAGTCTCTCATTGTGTCGCCTGTTTGTGTGATCATTGTGTCATAGTTTAAATGTAGGTGGGGATCTCATTGCTGTAACTTTATAATGATCTTCTTTATCTTGCTGTTTGTGAAAGCTGCTGGTACAGAGTTGTGAAAGTTTACAAATGACATGGTTCTTTCGCCTTCAGTCATTTTACACATAGTAACAGCTAATTTGCTAGTACAGACCACACCTGTAGAGGCTGAAATGGGGAGGTGAACTCAGAAGTCTTGGGGGAGAAGTTCAGGGCGGCTTATGAATGCGTATGACGTCAGACCGCCCAAAAAATTGCAGGAATGCTGGTGATTAAGTGCTACAGAATGGACAGGTTCAGGTACTCTGGTCGAGGGTTTGACTGGTGTCCTGGATCGTGTGTAGGTGAATGAAAGGGGTTAGTGACTCCATGAATGAACTGCCTTTAATAAACTGGTGTCATGTTAGAGGGTAGAGGAATAGCATTAGTTTGAGTAAATTGAATGTCCTTTATTGAATATGATGATGACAGAAATTCTAGCGTGATTGGTAATTTGAGTATTCAAATGCCGCAGCAGTAAAGGGGTAATGAAACATGATAAGAGTCAGAGTTGGTCTGAAGATGGCCAAGATCATCACGCCAGCGGAAATCAAATTGATCAACTACTGATAGAACTTTAAAGTATCACCAGCTAAATATCATTAAGTTACAGTGTAACAATAATAGTGACATCAACCTGGGGCCACCGTGACAGAGTGTTGCTAAGTCCTTTTCTACTTCAGTGTAATTGGTGGTGGTTGGTTAATGGTGAGGGGTCTGAGGCTGGCAACAATAGGTGGAAAGTGAATTAGTAGCAGCCTTGAAGTTGAATACTACAGAGGGGCAGCATTAATAAAGTGAGATGTCCTTCGTTGGCAGGTGTGCTCTGGTGGTGCCTTTTAAATGGCATAGAGGGAATTGAGAAATCGAAGGATGATCTAGAGAGTAGACAGATGAGGCCAAATAAGAAGCCCAAAAGGATCAGCACCGCAGGAACCATGAGACAGAGAGAAGGCAGTTTGTCACACAGGAGCAAACTCTGAAATAGACAGATCCAAAAGGTGCTGAGGAGCTCAAGCAAGGTGTCAATGTAGAAAGTTGACTCAAGGATAGTGGAGATGCCTAGATGGTGAAAAGCAAGTTTGTCCGACGTGGAAATGATGTGAATTTGTGGGGTATATATAGGGCTGAGAGGAGGAGTTTTGGGAGTGGTCCTACTCCCAAAATTATATTATTACATCACGTCAATATTTTATATTAATGCATCTTCTGTTCTTCTCCCTGCTTTAGTGCTGACTGTTCTCCTCCACTGTGGACAAGCTCAAGGTGAATCATTACATCTTCATTTATTCTTTCATTGTCATTCAGAGATATTTTCATGTATCACTTGTGCTTTCCATTTAATCAGAGGTTCTCCAACTGCTCCTGAGAGAACCCAAGACTGTACAAATCTATTCCTGTTTTCTGCATTTTACAGAGGTTCATGTATCTCTCTGAACCATGTGGGGATCCTGGGGCTGCTCTGAATACCACAGTAACAGTGTAATACAATAATAGATACTGTGTGTTTAGATACAGAACGCCTCATAGACCTCACATTCAACAAGCTGAAGGTTGTTTTGTAAGGGGCCGCACACGGTCAGTGGGGTATTTTGGGATGGAACAGATATTTGATTGGATCAAAGCAGTTTTTCTTTAAAGTAGTATTTTATCAGTTAAGAGGGTTTCAGTCCTGGATAGAGTTTGTATCATCTGTTGTCAGTATTTTGATTCTACGAGTGCTCTCTCATTTCAGTGAACATTAGACAGTTCACGAAGTATCTGCAGCAGGAGAGTGGCAAAAACTAGAGAACATACAACTCTGAGGATTTAAAGAAAGATCAAAACTCTTGCTTTAATCACAGAAGCAGTAACTGTTGTGTCTGAATAGGTATTCTCCCGGAGCTCTGGTGTCCTCTCCCTGTCCAAAATCACATGTTTATAGGTGGATTGGCTGTTCAATTTACCATTGTCCATAGATGTGAGAGCGAGGGTGTTCACTGATGAGGGTCAGATCTGGACCCACCATGACCCTGAAAAACTTGAAGCAGTTACTGAGAATGTATTAATGAATGAATCTATGAATGAATTCATGTCTTTGTGTCCGGTGTCTGCCATAGCAACCTTCTTTTAGTTTTCTTTCTTTGTCCGGTTCTGTCTCTGTTTGTGTTTCCTTGTATTCTTTCACTGTTCAGTTCTTTTCCATGTGCTTCTTTGTTTCTTTACAGTTCCAAAGTGTTTGTTTCATTCTGGTGATGTTAGCCACAGTACCATGATTTTATTACTCCAGGTGTTTCATGCTCCCTTATGTTTTAAATTCATGTGTGTCTAAAAAAATAAATTAAAAATAAATTATTAAAATTTGATTTATTTCTTTAAATTTCAGATTAAATTTTCATTCATTATCTGTAACCCTTATCCAGTTCAGGGTCGCAGTGGGTCCAGAGCCTACCTGGAATCATTGGGCGCAAGGTGGGAATACACCCTGGAGGGGGCACCAGTCCTTCACAGGGCAACACAGACACACACACACACACACACACACACACACACACACACACACATACATACAGACATTTTTGAGTCACCAATTCACCTACCATCGTGTGTTTTTGGACTGTGGGAGGAAATCGGAGCACCCGGAGATAACCCACGCAGACACAGGGAGAACACACCAACTCCTCACAGACAGTCACCCGGAGGAAACCCGGAGGTCCCTGGAGCTGTGTGACTGCGACACTACCTGCTGCGCCACTGTGCCACACCCGGTTTTAAATTTTATTATTATTTCAATTGTTAGTTAATTAAATTATTATGTATGATATTGTTAAATTAAATCATTATTTAATTATTTATTTATTACATGGTTTCTATGCTTCCACCCACGGTCCAAAAGCACAGGTTGGTAGGTGGATTGGAGACTCAAAAGTGTCCGTGTGCAGGAGTGAATGTGAGTGTGTGTGAGTCTGTGTTGCCCTGTGAAGGACTGGTGCCCCCTCCAGGGTGTATTCCCGCCTTGCGCCCAATGATTCCAGGTAGGCTCTGGACCCACCGCGACCCTGAACTGGATAAGGGTTACAGATAATGAATGAAAATTTAATCTGAAATTTAAAGAAATAAATCAAATTTTAATAATTTATTTTTAATTAATTTTTTTAGACACACATGAATTTAAAACATAAGGGAGCATGAAACACCTATACGCAAAATTATAACCAAAAACCATAATGATGATAAATTTTGAATAGAGTTTTATATGTGGAAAGGATATTTGAAAGTACTGTAATTTAATGAGGGAGAGCAGAGGGTTGAGAGTTATCCACTGTCCCTCAGGTTACTGCATATGTCATAGTGAGGGATGCTGTGTTCACTTCACTGAGCAGAACCTGTCCTCATTTAAATATATATCGTTTTGGCAAAATTATGTGAAATTGAGTTACATTTTTCACAGTGAAGGAGGAAGTTCAGCTCTGTCTCTACCTCACTGCTCTTCCCACAGTCTTCTGTCTCTGGGCAGCCTGGACTTCTTATATCTGCCCGTCAGTGGTCACTGAGCCTGTACTTGGTCAGGATCTGTCTTTGCTGTAGATCTCTGATGGTACAGAGATAATCTACCAATCTGTACTCTCTGTTTAGTGCCGATAGCTCTGTAGTTTAGACTGGGTTTTAGTTTCAGTGTCTCAATTCGTCAGTCGTGCGGCAGTGGGACTGGGTTTAAGCGTTTTTCTCTGTATGACCATTGTCTGACTGTGTTTGAGTGTTGAGGCTGTCCTTTTCTCCTGTTCCTGATGAACACCTGTTCCAGACGTAACACTTGAACACGGTGAAGAGCATATCGTACACATTCTGTAGTCCTTATGGTCAATGTTCTGGTTTCACATAAAAATCACTGCACTGTCTCCCCTCCCCTGTATTTAATGTTTATTTTTATTGCACTTGTCTCTCATTGTTACACATTTGAACCCTGCACCTTAAGTAGTGCTGTGTGAGTGAGTGGTTTGTTGCTGGAGGAACAATGTTTCATTTTTCTGTGCATTGTACACACTGTAAATGGTTTAAATGACAGTAAGAAACACTTGAATTGGTCACTGTTTGAACATGAGAATGAATAAAGTGATGACGACGTGAAGCACAGCACTGTTCTGTGGTGAAATCCTCCACCAGTTTGATGTGTCACACACCTACCTCCCATTTGAAAAACTGAAGGTAAATCCAGGACAGCAGCATTTAAGATGTCCGCCGCATTAGTGACACACTTTAACAGGTTTTACAGCTTTCTCCTGAAACTGGATCACCGTCTGTCAAACCATTCTCATTTTATATGTGTTTCTCCTTCATTTTAAGACGGAGTGAGGCCAAAGGCTAAAGTGAGGGTGCAGCCGGCTGAGCGTGTTTCCATCGGAGACAGAGTCACTCTCACGTGTGATGTAGAAGGTGGAGATGTGTGGAATTACGAGTGGTTTAAGGATAATAAACCTCTCAGTGATGCTCAGAGGAAGAAGGAATATGAAATCTCTGCTGTTGATGAGTCTCATACAGGTGTTTATAGCTGTAGGGGAACACAGTCAACACAGCCACGCTACTCAGAGACCAGTGATGCAGTTACACTGACTGTAGGTGGGTTCCTCATGTTTCTCATTGTATTTCTACCATTAGAGCTGCACTACTGCTGCAGAAATAGCATCCTTTACATAATCCTGTGACCATCATTTCTATTCACGTGTGATTAGTTTTACATGAGGAGGTGTGGTAATGTTATTATTATCAGAGTTTCTAAAAATCCCAGCAAAGCCTCTAAGTGAATGACTCTGTATTTCTGTGGTGGGAAGGCAGTGTGTAAACTATGTAGCCCCTCCCACCTCTGTCCTTCATAGAAAGGTCAGTTATTTCATGAGAATGAGCCATACATATTAGAGAGATACTGAGCTAAAATTACATTACCTTACCTCCACATTTAACAATAATCCTGTTTGTAAAGGGTTTTAAAAACCAGGTGATTTCTGGGATCTGGTCATAATTCCACTCACATTGTAAAGGGAAATCAGCTCTGATCTCTACATCATTTCATATCAACAGTGAAACCTAAGCCAACAGCAAGAGTGGAGCCTCAGAGCACTGTCTACACTGGAGACACAGTTACTCTGATCTGTGAACTGCAGACAGCACTCACTGGATGGAGGTTTCTCTGGTTCAAAGGAAATTCCTCAGAACATCAGGCTGCTGTAGCTGGAGGCACCAACAGAGTCAGTTTAACAATGTCCAACCCAGGAAGAGAAGAATATAAATGTATAGCGCTCTGGGGAGAAACATACAAATCACAGTACAGTGACGCAGTCAAGATTACAGTGAGAGGTGTGTTAGAGTTTCAGTTTCTTCACAAACGGTTGACTAAAAATATACAAAAATGGTTTACGATGTATAAGTATCATCATGTCTCTTGTTTGTGTGATTTTTTAAAAGTGAGACCAAAGGTTAAAGTGAGGGTGCAGCCGGCTGAGTGTGTTTCCATTGGAGACAGAGTCACTCTCACGTGTGATGTAGAAAGTGGAGATGTGTGGAATAACTAGTGGTTTAAGGATAATAAATTATGAACAGAGCAATGAAGATAATGTATCTAACAAGTGCAGGAGAGTTAAAGTGTAAACTATCTACATCAGTGTCACACACCTGTGTTAAACCACACACAATTATCTCAGAGAGTATATATTTTCTGACATTGTATGATAAGCTTTTATCTTATATTTTTGTGCTATTTGATTTCTTCTATAATACTACAGTAAACAAAGTGTTTAAAAACCAGTTCAGGTTCCTCTCTTTATCCTCAGAGTCTGGGTTGAGTCGTGTGGCAGTGGGACTGGCAGTGGGACTGGGTTTTAGCTTTTTTCTCTGTTTGACCCTGGTCCTGATCTGCTGTTACAAGAAGAGAAAAGGTTTGTTAATCGTACCATTCTATCAGTATAGCTTCACTGTAGGTACAAAACCTTGTATCTCCAATAATAAAGCAACATTACAGAAGGACAGACCACTTCTAACTTTCAGTGTAAGTTAGTTACAATATTTTAGTAAGTTCATTAAAGGCTAGTTTTATTGCTCTGCTTCATGAAAAATAATGACACAGTGTAAACAGTAATGTGGTACATTCAAATGTATGTAAATTAAACTTCAAAAATTGTGCCACACAATGTTGATCCATTTTAAGAACTTAAATATATTCTTGGATCACCTTTGTTTATTTTTGTGACTGCAGTTTTACACCTGTTTTACATCTGTTGATTCCTGCCATATTCGTGGTTTAACAAAAGGTTGTAAAAGTTTATTCTTTTAAGTGGATCTCTTCTCTTTTCATCACTGGTTCATGGTGCAGGTGCAGGATCTGTTTTCTCCTCAAATGAAAACCAGCAGAACCTGGATCAGAGTGTGTCAGGACCTGCAAACTCTCTCTCAGAATCAGCAGCAGGTCAGTTTACACCTTTATGAAACACACCAGTTTCTTAACCCCAAGTCAAGCTTCATCAGAGTTCACATCAGTTTTCTTTCTTAAAGACACAGGCAGGGGGTTATTGGATTGTAAAATGAGGGTGTTACATTTTTTTAAAATGTGAAGGTAAAGTGAAAAAACTCTTACCCTGTTAACATCTGCATTGCTTCCATTTATCAACCACGTTCACACTCCATTAGCGGTAGTCCATCAGTGTAGTGAGGTAACTTTAACGGCTAAAAAGAAAATGAGAGGAAATGGTAAAAACTGCATCTCTGTAATAACACAAACCTATTTTCTATGTAACTGACTCAGCATAAAAATCTAAACTGATTTCTGTGATAGATGCTCCCCAGACAAAAGCAGGTGATGTGATATATTCCCAGATAAACAACTCCCAAGGTAAGCAGTGTCTACTACACACACTCAAAAGAACACACAACACTGTGGTGACACATAAAATCAATACTCACTCTGTAAAACAAACGTATTAATGAATCTATGAACACATTTATTGGTTAAATCCTTATTTATATTTTCATTAGAGGATGATGCTGTTCCAGGGCCAAGTGGTGCACTCTATGCACAGATTAATAAAAAGAAGGCTAACGGCGAAGGTAAAAATAAACTAATGATAATACTTTCCATATTTACAGAGAAATGTCCATTGTATTTTGGAAACCTTTTCATCCAACATTTCTGCTGTAGAGTGAAATAAGGTTCTGATGCTGGATGATGATTAGTTCTGGGTCAAATCCAGTTAATGCCAAATTAAATTGTATTGGATGGAGCTCCATCTCTCCTTAGAAAACAATTCTTCTGCTCTGGTGCTGGGCCGTCTCTGACCACCAGAGGGAGATACCTCTCCAAACTCAGAGCATATCAGGCTCAAAAGCCCACATCTGGCAAAAACATGGAGTTCAGGGCTGGGTCATTGTCTAATCTACTGACTCAGGGGGTGGTTCACCTACTGGGTGACCTTCCTCGTTACACCCCAGACCAGTGCTGAGTGTGTTATACCCATTAGCTGATGTTTAGCTCTGAGCATGGAGAACCTTAGGCTCATGTGCAGCTGCTCCATGTTTACTTCATGTTTTTCTGTAGTGACAGATGGTGTTCTTAAGGCATCAGATTTGAGCTGTGTAACAGAGGAACTGTTCTATGGAGCATTGGACCTTCAACACCTACTCTAACAAAGACTCTCTATAAGTGCATGTGCTGTATGAGCAGGTGTCCAAAAACTTTAGGCTATTATATGGTGTAGTATCAGAACTGAAATGTTCAACACTTTGTTTTCAAACACCAGTTGTTCGTGTTCACTGTTGACTCTGTGTCTCTTGTCCGTTATTAGGAAAGGCCACTGCAGACGCTGACATTGTTTACTCAAAACTGAAGTACAGTGCACCTTAATGTAAGATTAAGCTCTACCTGGTCAAACAACACAGCTCAGGACAATCCTGAGTACACTGGAAGGTATTATGTGTTCCTGTCTGAGCAGGGAATAGAACACTAGTCTGCCATGTGAAGGGCAGTGATGTTATCTGCTCTGCTACAACACTAGAGGGAGGCAGAGAGCAGCATCTCCACCACAATTGGGACAAACCAAAACAGCTGGACAGACTGTACTTAAGCTGCTTTTTGGATTTAGTCCTGAGCTCCCACTCAGTGCTGCACTATGTGCTTGTAATTTAAAAAACCCTTGAGTTTATGCCTTGAGTTCCCCTTCACTTTTTCTTACATCAGACCAAACCCCTTCTGACCTGTCCCTTGATGTTTCTCTAAAGCTTTTACCTGCGGTCAGTGGCTCATTCACTTTGAACGTCTCTTGTGCCTTAAATGTTTGATGTACTGTTTATTGCAATTTGACAAATGAAGATAACATTTATGACATTATTTCTCCAGAAATCTTTCTGTCTCATGAAGTTTGCACTTTTTAAATCTTATTTCGGACTAAACCACTTAATCTTTTTAGGGGTTTCACCAAGTTATTTTTACCCAGAGTAATTTACAGTGGACATTAAATAGCACCCTATTCCCTTGGTTTGGATCATCACACTAAATGCACAGTAACAGAAAAGGCATGCTTTACATGCTCTCAGTTTTTAGTTGGCCTCTTTTTAGTTCATTTAGTTTTGTGTTTTTTAGTTGAATGTGTTTTGTTGAAAGGAAAATGTATTTTATTTTATTTACACTTTGAAAATCACATTGTAATTCATTCTAAAGATGTTCCATACGACTGAGGTCAGAACTCAATGCCTTTACAAAACCATTTCGTTTTCAGTCTTGCTCAGGGACTTGGGGACACTGGCATAGAGCTTCACCAAATTGTTCTACTCTGATACTACGCTGTAGCTTTGAGATTTCCTTTTTCTGAACAAAGAAAAGCACAAACCATGACACACCCACACAGTTCATTATTCCTTTTCTGCTTTGATCAGCACTAGGCATTTGAGCGAATTGTGATGTTCCACTGGCTTCCTCTAAACCATGATTCGTGTGTAAATCAATCTGCAGTCATCATTAGGACAAGACTGAGGGATGCAGTTATACCTTATTCATGTTTGTACAAAGTTAGAAATAAGTTCAGGAATCGAACTCTGGTGTTGCTTAGTTGCTTGTTTCTTTACACTTACTACGACCAAAACCTTTGCTTTGTTAGTTGTACAAATCAAATCCCATTTACTAATGGCATTTCTCTTAACAGATCCCTGAAGAAGGCCTTTGTTGATGCTGAACTCAGCTGTGATCATCTGTAGTGGCTCCTGACTGTGACTTTACGGGAACAGAGAGAAGAGACAGCGTCTGAACATGTATAAACTTTTACTAAGGGAAATTTATAAATGTAATGTGCTTTTACTTATAATTTTATCTTTTACTCATCATTGCCTGTACAGCCTTGGAAATCTTGAAGGGTAAACACTTAAAAATTATGGTTCTACAAGGGCTCTTTATGAAAGGAAATTGTTCTGTACAGAACCCTGAACACGTGAAGAATAGATTTTATGATTAAAGCTTGACATGTTTTTTGGTGCAGTGTAGACCTCTTTTATAAAAGGTGCTGTATAAAATCATCTATAATACATTCTCCATCAATCTGAAACCCACTTCACAAAGAACCACCATTTTTAAGTGTCTACTTAATAATAATTATTCCTCCAGTGTGCCATACTTAGAAAGTGAAAATGGTCTTGACTCATTTTGTAGCTCTACTGTTTAAACACTGATTACTGCAGAGTTTAAGAGTTTTCAGGAGTTCTGAACTCACTGTACTGAAGAGTCAGTAATGTCAGTGATGATGTGTGCTGGTGTGATGAGTTCCCTGGAGCTCTGAGTGTTTGATCCAGAGAGTAATCTGGTGTCTTTTATGGTATAATTTGAACCTTTAATTTGAACTCTGGAGCAGCTGCACAGGAGTCTGAAATTAACATAGTGTGTGTAGTTTTATATCATAACCGATTTATGTAATAAACACATAGTTTAATCTTTAATACCTGGATCAACACAAATAAATATATACATTTTCTAACCTCAACAGCTCTACTTTGTTTTGTTTTTTTAGAAACAATGTATAATAACATTTAGGAACAAAACCAGCAAAATGCAGGAAGACATAAAAATGTCAATGAAGTATATTAAAATAGAGGATAATTTAATATCTACATAGGCATATATTATTAAGTGGGTGCAGTACACAGGATGACCCATTGTTCTTAAATTTTTGTCTCTGTGTGAATGGGATGTTGGGTAAGCTTTCCTGGAGGTAGCAAGACAGGATGTCCTTACAAGTGATCTCTTTTTACCAGGACAGGAAATGAAGTAAACAAAAGCCATAGTATTAACCTTATGTTGACACTGACCAAGGTCTTTTTCAGAGTCTTCTTCACAATACTGAAAATAAACTACAATGTCATAGAAGAACCGCTTTGGGTTCCACAAAGAACCATGTTTGTTTAAGACTGGGAAGAACCTTTTAACGGTTTAAAAATCCATCAGTCAATCTTAAGTTTCTTTACCCATGTAAAGTTATTAGCAAAAATGTTTTTTTTTTTTTTTTTTATGAAAACAACAGTGGTTGGAGAGTAGGTAGCTCTGTATTGGATCTTTTTGGTCCACGTTCCTACAGGAGTGTTCCAGGGGTCAGTCCTAAACTTCTTGTACATTACTGTTATTCTATTCTGATCATTCATTAAGTGTATGATATTAATTTTAAGTTGCAAGAGCTTTTTAATATTTTTTTTGCTGCTAAGAGGATTAAGAAAGTCTCCGGTTCAACTCAGAACAAAATGAAAATGTAATGCTCCCACGGATCTCTACACCAAAGGATCGCTGATTCGCTCATTTCGCTGTCAATCAAAAAGGGATTCAGCTTCAGACAGATCATCCAATCATCATGCAGAAGCTGAGTATCTAGCTAGCTAAATAACCAACATTATTCATGACAATAGCCTAGCAATAAGCTAAACTCAAATTTAGGGGTACCGTTATTCTTGTAAATGTGATCGAAGTCGAACTCGAATTCATCCGACACTAAACCTCCGTAATGCAGCTACGTAGCCGAGTATAATCTGAGACACCGAGTTTAGCGAGTCAAGCTAACGTTAACTAACACCAACTAAAACAGGCGAAGTGAGTGTCCTTACCCTGTTTACCTCCATGTTACAGAGGCTCTTGAACACCTTTCGTTGGTGTCCTTACATGCCCATATTGTTGGAAAAGCGCCAGTGAAATGAGCTACAGATAACGGAGTGAGCGGATGGTCCTTTCCAAAGTGCCCGTTTAAAGTTGACAAATTTAGTCCATTTTCTGGATATTTTGGGATCTTTGGGCCATTTGTGCACAGATGTCCCACTGTACATTGATAATCAATGTGGGTGACACAACATCTGATATAAATGATCTGGATATTTAGCATTCTCCTCCAAGTGTGTTGATGTTTGAAAAGAAGCAGTAGTTGTCCTTAAGTGTCTCTGCGGAAGGCTGTTCTCCTCTCTTTCCCAGAGTAGAGACATTGTGAGACTGGGGGAGTCTGAGCGAACAGGAGGAATTATGTAATCTGAGGAGAAAAATTACAAAATATAAAAATACATTACAGAAGGAGTAACTTTCTGTTTATTTTGGACGATCAGATTAAATCTTCAGTTACTGCTGTGACACCAACATGACCTTTATGATATTTAATCCACTGTGTGTGTGTGTGTGTGAGAGAGAGAGAGAGAGAGAGAGAGAGAGGGAGGAAGTGTTGAGTGCTGAACTCAGACCGTTAGTTCTTCATTCAGTCAGTAATTACTGGGACATTATGGAGCCCTGATCTATATGGTTCTTTCTCCTTTCCAAATATGGTGAACGTAAAGTTTGGTCTACATTTGCACATTCCAGGGACTGAGGGAGAGGAAAACATTTATAGTCTCCTATCCTTACTGAGAGCTTATCCTTAACACTTCCCTCTTGGAGCACATACACCAAACATACGTCTAAACATACAGTACAGTGAACATCCATTAATGCTGCACTTCAGGCCTTATGTTTAAAATATACATCAGCACCCAATGATTCTGGGTAGGCTCCGGATCCACCGTCATCCTGAACTGGATAAGCACTTACAGACAATGAATGAATGAATGAATGCACTGGTTTTCACTAAAAATATTAAAGAATTCCCCATTTTTCACCACAATAACAATTTTAAACTGTCTATTACTTGTGTCACTATTAAGATATTAACTTTAAGGTAATGAGTATATTATCAGTAGCACATTCTTCTACAGTCTGCTGTACTCTGTAGAAATTGTGTTACTTTTATTGTTTTCTGGCCACGGTTCAAACTGACGCATTACAAACCTGTTCCCAGTTAATGATTCTGGGGTCATTTCTAACCCAGACTCTCCTCATTTTCTCATCTCTCCAGTAAAGTAGGGCTGCCCTGAATAACATTTATCATATATTTTCCTTTCTGCCTTATTTTACTGTGTTCTGTGCATTGAGCAGTGTGTGGTGTTTTAAGGTGGTATCAGGCCTGCAGTGGGAGACCTTTGTTGTTTTTATAACTTTTTATATTAATGCATCACATCTTCTGTTCTTCTCCCTGCGTTAGTGCTGACTGTTCTCCTCCACTGTGGACAAGCTCAAGGTGAATCATTACATCTTCATTTATTCTTTCATTGTCATTCAGAGATATTTTCATGTATCACTTGTGCTTTCCATTTAATCAGAGGTTCTCCAACTGCTCCTGAGAGAACCAGAGACTGTACAAATCTATTCCTGTTTTGAATAGAACCATGTTCCTCTGAACCATGTGGGGATCCTGGGGCTGCTCTGAATACCACAGTAACAGTGTAATACAATAATAGATACAATGTGTTTAGATACAGAACGCCTCATAGACCTCACATTCAACAAGCTGAAGGTTGTGTCGTAAGGGGCCGCACACTGTCAGTGGGGTATTTTGGGATGGAAGCAGTAACTGTAGTGTCTGAATATGCATTCTCCTGGAGCTCTGGTGTCCTCTCCCTGTCCAAAATCACATGTTTATAGGTGGATTGACTGTTCAATTTACCATTGTCCACAGATGTGAGAGCGAGGGTGTTCACTGATGAGGGTCGGATCTGGATCCACCATGACCCTGAAAAACTTGAAGCAGTTACTGAGAATGAATTAATGAATCTATGAATGAATTCATGTGTTTGTGTCAGGTGTCTGCCATAGCAACCTTCTTTTAGTTTTCTTTCTTTGTCCAGTTCTGTCTCCATCTGTGTTTTTTTGTATTCTTTCACTGTTCAGTTCTGTTTCCATGTGCTTCTTTGTTTCTTTACAGTTCCCAAGTGTTTGTCTCGTCCTGGTGATGTTAGCCACAGCCTCATGGTTTTATTACTCCAGGTGTTTAATGCTCCTTTATGGATTAAATTCAGGGTTGTGGCTCTAAAAATGTAAAAATAAATTATTAAACTTGGAATTATTTCTTTAAATTTCAGATTCAGTTTTATTTTAATTGTTATTTAAACATGCATATTCTTTCTGTTCAACGTGCTCAGTGTGGCACACACAGACACACAATGCAAATACTGAGTCAACCTCTCTTTTTTTTATCTGGATTCAGGTGTGATAGTTATATTGCCCACACCTGTTACCTGCCACAGGTGAGTTTAAACCCGCATCACATGCTTGAAACAAAGTTATTTACCCACAATTTTGAAAAGGTGCCAAAAATATTTTCTAGCACTTTTTTGAGTTTTTTTGCCCACAATAAAACAAAGGAAATAAACATGTGTATAACAAAATATGTATTTGCATTAATTTTCTGGGAGAAATACTTGTCCTTCAGGTTACTACATATGTTGCAGTGAGGGATGCTGTGTTCCTTTCACTGAGCAGAACTTTACAGTTTTCACTTTCTGTCAAAATAAAAATGAAGGAAATATTTTGTTTTGCTTTGGAAAATAATTATGTGAAAATTTTCACAGTGGATGAGGACATTTAGCTCTGTCTCTACCTCACTTCTCTCACACTGACCATGGTCTTATGTCTCTGGACTGCCTGGACTTTTTATATCTGTCCTTCTCTACAGTGAGGCTGTGGTCACTGAGCCTGTACGTAGTCAGGATCTGTCTGTTCTGTGGATCTCTTATATTGGGTGTGTTACATGCTCTTACCAACATTTCCTGTGAGCAGGGGATGTCTGAGTGTTTGTATTAGCATGGTTGTTTGTACTTTTGCTCGGTTTATTGGTAGTAGAAAGTTCTTCCTGTTTTCAGAGAGTAAGTTTAGATCCTGAAACTAAACTAAAGTAGAAGAGAGAAAAGATTATCAACGTTGAACAACAAATTTACAAACTCCTTTAATGAACAAAGCCTTATCACTGAGTGTTTATCAGGGCGACACTTCCACTGTAAAGTAAAAACACCTCTGATCTGTTCATTGTTTCTTATCAGCAGCGAAACCTAAGCCAACAGCAAGAGTGGAGCCTCAGAGCACTGTCTACACTGGAGACACTGTTACTCTGATCTGTAAACTGCAGACAACACTCAATGGATCCCAGAAGTTTCACTGGATAAAATATCCTCCATTAGTAACACTGAAAGATGCAGTTGGAGTTAGAGTCAATGTAACAGCGTCCAACACAGGAACAGAAGTATATCAATGTATAGCCAAAGATGGACAAGACTTCATCTCAGATTACAGTGATTCAGTCAAGATTACAGTGAGAGGTGGGTTCATCCAAATTATTTGATTTGAGGACAGTTATTTTCTACACTATTCCATGCTTTTCAAGTTCAAGATCAGTGAGAATATCATTTTTATTGTACAGTGTGTTTCAAACATAAAGAAACACCCTAAAAAATCCAGCCAGGTGTTTTAGTGAAAGTTCATCAGGAATGGGGTGAAAAGGACAGATGTAAAACTTGAACACAATGAAGAGCATATCGTACACATTCTGCAGTCCTTATGGTCAAAGTTCTGGTTGGTCCACCGCATTAGTGACATGCTTTAACAGGTTTTACAGCTTTCTCCTGAAACTGGATCACCGTCTGTCAAACCATTCTCATTTTATATGCGTTTCTCCTTCATTTTAAGATGCAGCGAGACCAAAAGGCTAAAGTGAGGGTGCAGCCGTCTGAGCGTGTTTCTATCGGAGACAGAGTCACTCTCACGTGTGATGTAGAAACACAGTTAACACAGCCACGCTACTCAGAGACCAGTGAAACTGTTACACTGACTGTAGGTGAGTATCCTATTCACACGTGATTAGTTTTACATGAGGAGGTGTAGTTATTATTATCAGAGTGAATGACTCTGTATTTCTGTTGTGGGAAGGCGGTGTGTAAACCATGTAGCCCCTCCCACCTCTGTCCTTCATAGAAAGGTCAGTTATTTCATGAGAATCAGCCATAAATATTAGAGAGATCCTGAGATAAAACTGCATTACCCTACCTCTACATTTAAAGCTAATCCTGTTTGTAAAGTGTTTTAAAAACTAGTTGAATTCTGGGATCTGGTCATAATTCCACTCACATTGTAAAGGGAAATCAGCTCTGATCTCTACATCATTTCATATCAACAGTGAAACCTAAACCAACAGCAAGAGTGGAGCCTCAGAGCACTGTCTACACTGGAGACACAGTTACTCTGATCTGTGAACTGCAGACAGCACTCACTGGATGGAGATTTGTCTGGTTCAAAGGCAATTCCTCAGAACATCAGACTCCTGTAGCTGGAGGCACCAACAGAGTCAGTTTAACAATGTCCAACCCAGGAAGAGAAGAATATAAATGTATAGCGCTCTGGGGAGAAAAATACATCTCTCAGTACAGTGATCCAATCAAGATTACAGTGAGAGGTGTGTTTGAATTTCATTATTTTAAATAGTTAACATTATATTGACTGAAGATATAATAGTTTACAGGGAAAGACCACCAACAGATCAAAGTTACTCAAAGCCTAATGATGCACTTACACTGCCTCAGTTGCCTCCTCCCCTTCTTATATATATATATAGGAGTGAGTTGGAGTGATGTTTTTAATCCAGAATTAATCATCCAACATCAGTAGCTGCTCTCCCTATGAGGAAGGTACTAATGATTCATATCATTATATAAATAATATTAATTCATTCATTATCTGAAACTGCATCTCGAATTCAGGGTTGCAGTGGGTCTGGGCGCAAGGCAGGAACACAACCTGGAGGGGGCGCCCGTCCTTCACAGAGCAACACACACTCTCACACTCCTACGGACACTTTTGAGTCGCCAATCCACCTAGCAACGTGTTTTTGGACTGTGGGAGGAAACCGGAGCACCCGGAGGAAACCCACACAGACACCGGGAGAACACACCAACTCCTCACAGATGCTCACCCGGAGAAAACCCACGTGGACACGGGGAGGACACACCACATTCCTCACAGACAGACACCCGGTGGAAACCCACGTGGACACAGGGAGAACACACCACACTCCTCACAGACAGTCACCCGGAGCTGGACCTGAATCCACAACCTCCAGGCCCCTGGAGCTGTGTGACTGTGACACTACCTGCTGCACCACCATGCTACCCTATAAATAATATTAATGATCTTTATTTATGTTGTAGCTTTGAAAATCTAAATGAAGCTTTGCAGTGGATGACAGGACATGTCATCTCTCAGGTTGGAGACATTGTGTGATACTGGGGGAGTCGGGGCTAATGGGAGGAATTATCTAATTATTGTAGAAAAATTTAATATTAAATAAATATTCATAAAATATTTAATTTCATATTATATACAAGACTGATACTTTCTCAAGGAGTTCAGGGATATTTAAAAAATACATTAAACATGTGACACTTTGTTTATCTTGATTTATCACACTGAATCTTAAATTACTGTAGTGTCTCTCGCTCTCTGTGTGTGACAGAGAACAGAGGAAGTGTGCTGAACTCATAACGTTAGTTCTTCAGTCAGTCAGTAATTACTGGGACAGTATGGAGCTCAGTTCACTCTCAGTGATGCTCTGTGAGTAATTTTGTTTTTATATTTTACTTTAAATCTTCATTACATTGATTTTCTGAGAGATGTTAAAATTCACAGATGTTGGGGCCAGGGTTAGAGATGGGTCAATCAGTTTGGAGTTGAAAAAAGGATCCAAATAAATGTTGATATTGTTTTTTTGTTTGTTTTTTTATTCAACCTGTGCAAAAGATGTTTCCACAAAATTAACTCCATAAGTCAGTATTGAAACATCAGTACTTTACATCAATATATTTAATACATCATTAATACCATATTCATAAGACAACATACATTTTTTGTAGTGTTTTTTAAGCAGCAAAAGGAAGTTTTAAATACTTTAAAACGGAACCATCCACCTAAACACGCAGACCCACACCCATTGCTGCCTAATGGTTAGAGAAAAGGGCTTAAGACTTAAAGGTTGTTAGTTTGATTCCCAAGACCATCAGGAAGACCATTGGGTGCTCCCCACACACCATTGAAAGCTGCCTGCTTCTCTGTGTTCCTTGTACACTAGTTATGGTTATAGTAGATGGGTTAGATGTGGAAGTCCTGAAAAAGGACACATTATTAAAATCTTGTCTTTTTGAACATATTTAAACATATGGACATTTGAGCTTCATTTGAAAAATATTGAGAGATGGAGTTCATATAAATAAACAAATAAAATTGAAGAAATTACTTAGAAATATAAGTTGTAAAATGTAATGAACAAAAATGTACATTTCTTGTGAGGACCCTATGCACTAATAGCTGGTATTTTCCCCTTTGGCTGAAATAGATGTTTTCTGTAACCATCTACCAGTCTCCGACATCAACTGGGAGGTGGTTTTTCCCATTCCTCCATTCAATTCAGCTTTGGATTCACCTGTCCAAAGCACATTATTCAAGAAGTCCTGGTCTTTGTCTAGGTGCACTCTGTAAATTAGTCTTGCCCTGATGTCTTTTTGACAGCATGGGTTTCCTCCTCGCACACCTCCTATAAAAATCAAACTTGTGTAGTTTTTTCCTGATGGAAGATATATGTACCTTGTCATCAACTGGGGTAAGAGCTACTTGTGATTTTGTTGGAGACTTCTTTATGCATCTTGTGGATCATATTTTATAGGAAAGTGGTAGACAGACAGATGAGAGCTTGTTAGTGTCATGACTAGCAGCCATTTTAAATGCATAGAGTCAGGGAGAGAAACTGCACATTTTTGGTCATTAGTCTTCAATAAATACATTGATTTGCAATATTTCTACAGCACATCAACCTGTGTATGCCGTTACATATTTGCTTAAAAAACATGTCCCTGCTCTTTCAGGATTAGTGTGAAAATCTGGCATTACTTACCTCATATGTAAATTTTAGACTGATATCTCAGTTAAAAGGCATATTCATGTTGTTGTGTTAAATTTTGTATTATAATTATTTCTTTTTAAACTTGTACAGTAGTCAGTATGAACCCTATGTTTTTTGAAAAGTTAGAGGAATATGAAGAGATGTTCATAAACTGGTTAAAATTAGTTTTCTATCACATCATGTCGGTTTCAGTAATTCTAATACTAATGTAAAACCAATCATATCAGACTGAACAGAAGGTGAAGCCTTAGTGTAGAAATCTAAAAACTGTACATTAAAAAAAAAATCACATTCAACCACACACACAAAACTGAACACAAATATTTTACTCTGCAACTATTGCCACAGCTGATAAATCTCTAAAAAAAGAAGAAGAAAAAAAGAAAGAAAAACATCCCACTAACAGAAATGTCTTTTTAATAATGGCTGTCTCAATTCAGTAGAATGATGCCCAGTTACATTACTAAAGATTACAACAACAAATAAAATAAGTAATGTTCAAACACATTTCATGCAAAGAACACACCATTGGGGAAATTATTTTCTTCATTAAAAAGGAACAAGGCAAAACTCAGGGTGTTGATACTCAAAGTGCAGGATGAAGGTGTTCTTTCTTTACTGTTTAAAAGTCTCAGACACACATTACATCATACTCTACATAATCACAAAAAAATTCTGTTCCTTCCTTGTGTAATTTTAGCTTAGATTCAATTCAAAACATTCATTTTAACTTCACTCAAAACTCTACACTCACTTGCCCAGTTACATCCATCCATCCATCCATTATCTGTAAGCGCTTATCCAATTTAGGGTCGCGGGGGGTCCAGAGCCTACCTGGAATCATTGGGCGCAAGGCGGGAATACACCCTGGAGGGGGCGCTAGTCCTTCACATGGCAACACAGACACACACACACATTCACTCACACACTCACACCTACGGACACTTTGAGTCGCCAATCTACCTACCAACATGTGTTTTTGGACTGTGGGAGGAGACCGGAGCACCTGGAGGAAACCCACGCGGACACAGGGAGAACACACCAACTCCTCACAGACAGTGACATTATGAGAAGGTAAATTCCAGGCTGTTTGTTGTTATATTTATACTTTACTAAAGTCCTAGAGCCTAATTTACTGTTCATGTTCCCCAAATCTAATTTATGGGAAATCCACTAACACAGCCCGAAATGGCAGCATGGGAGGATCATGTGGGCTCACCACTCGCAAGATCCAGAGTATGGGTGTGGCGCAATGCCCATTGGGAACAGAGCGGGGGCAAAGGGGCCCCTGGCCTCGTGGAACATGTCAATGGAAACTGGGTCTGGGTCTTGGTCTTGGTCTTGGGGGGGGGGGGGGGGTGCCTAGGGATCCCCCAGGAGGAAATTGTGTTGCGAGGGACAGAGACATCTGGGCTTCTTTGCTCACCCTGTTGCCACCGCAACCCTGAAATGGGCAAGTGGAAAAGAAGATGGTGATGATGATGAGGTAGGAAGACAGTGTGGTGGTCCCTATGTGAAGCACTAATGGATTGGCATAAGATTTTACAATCTTATCTTGTGTATGATTATAATTATAATGTTGATGTATATTGAAATGTAATTGAAAGGGTAATTTGAATTTCCATTGTTAACTACATAAAATTTTGCTATAACTACAAGGCTACTTCAATATGCAGGATATGGCACTGATCATAATGCAGGTGTAAATGTAGGGAGCTCAGACAGGATTAGGTCCAATAATTCAACAAGGGGTCAGAAATACACAAAAGAGGGAGAAAAAAAAAGAGCAAAAAGTCAAGTGTCAAAAAAAGTCAATCAAAAGTCCAAAAAAATAAAGCTCAGAAAATGCATAAGTCACAAAAATATCTGAGAAAACTGTCCATAACAATACTCAAATGAGTCAACATCTGGATCCAAAACTAAGCGTGAAGATTAAAAAGGGATTCAAGGTACAGGAGACATGGTAAAACTCTGAAAAGGTAGTCAAAAAAGTATTGAAAGGAACCTAGTACCTGAACGTTTGTTTGTTTGTTTGTTTGTTTGTTTGTTTGTTTGTTTGTTTGTTTGTTTGTTTGTTTGTTTGTTTGTTTGGCATTAGTGACACACTTGCTAATGCTCTACAATACTAAAGTGGAAGGAAGGGCTTTTTAAAGTGGAGGTAATTGCAGTGGAAATTAGATGCAGGTGAGAGGGGCGGGAGTGGAAATGTACTGGTGCCAGACTTTGGCTTGAGAATATTCTCTCACTGTGAACCTTAATGAATTTTAATCAATCAACCCTGCTTTAAAATTATATTCTTTATCTTGTTGTTTGTGAAAGCTGCTGGGTCAGAGTTGTGAATGTTTACAAATGATATGGTTCATTCACCTTCAGTCATTCTACATGTAGTAACAGTTATTATTTTCTGTTCTTCTCCCTGCTTTAGTGCTGACTGTTCTCCTTCACTGTGGACAAGCTCAAGGTGAATCTTTACATCTTCATTCATACTTTAATTGGCATTGAGATATTTTCATGCATCACTTAATCATTTGCTTTCTATTTAATCTCTAACTGCTACTGAGATAACCCTAGGCTATACAAATTTATTCCTGTTTTCTGCATTTTACGGAGGATCAAGTATCTCTCTGAATCATGTGGGGATCCTGGGGGCTGCTCTGAACACCACTGTAATTTAATAATATATACAGTATGTTTTTTAGTGTTGCATCGATACTGGCGTTTAAACACAGCATCTTATCGGTTTACAGAGAGCATAGATACCATAGGTGTGTTGGAAATGGCCCACTACTCACTATTCCCTACATGTAGTACAGAGGGCACTTTTTGGGACACCCCCTATGAAGCAGATACTGACACGATTTCCTAGGAGACACAGATAAATACTGACGTACAACTCTGCGGTCATTGTTTGTGCTATTATTTGTGTAGATCCACAAAAAAATAACATGCGAAATTCCACAGTTACACAGTTTTTTTTTCAGTGCTGTGGCCCTAAAACTCCATTGTACCTTTTTTACTCAATTATTCTGAGATTTTTTCTCAGAATTATTCAAAGAATATTCTCAGAATTCTGATTTTATTCTCGGAATCTTTATTTATTTATTTATTTTTTATAACGCTGTGGCCCTAAAACTCTATAGTAAGATTCACTGCTGGCAGGCTTCTTTTAAGGTTTCTATAAACCCCAGCTCAAGGGAGGAGCCTGCACACGATTGGACCTTGAAGGTTTGGCAGAGCCGCTTGTGATTGGTCCACACTTTTTCAGTCACGGCTTAGTCCTAATGCCCCACCTTCTGGATTTGGTGGAAACAAAGGACAAAACATTTAGACTAAGTCACAAATTATTTGTTCCACTTATTGGAGATTTATGGATAAAACATATTCAATTAGCTCGATATAGTCTCTCAGTGTGTTGTTCCACAGAGTGTTGTACATACCATATACAAAACAGTTTTAACACAAATACAGAAGAATCCATGAAATAAAGGAAGGGTTTCTTCCAAAGTCATGTTATCAAACAGTTATGAAAGTCGCCGACTGTTTTCAACCAAGAGGCACTTGTGAAAATAGAAATAAAAACAAATTCATTTTTACAAATCTAGGTTAGGTTATATCAGGAACTTCAACAGAACAGTGCACCGGACTTATTTTGATGCCTCGTGGCGTTGTAGCTCAGGGCGACCACTGGAGGGTGCTCTTGTTCCATATGACAGCACAGTTGTCCTAAATTCATTCTCCTTCTCTCTGGTATCAATTTAATTGTCACGTGAAGTCTATTTTAATGTAGAAATTCCATCGCTTGATCAGGAAGACAGGCTACCTTGATCAAGTTCTTTTGAATAATAATGGAGAGGGTTATCTTGCAGATCTTGCTCATTGTCAGCAGAGCATGAACAGCATGAGGACATTTCACTGTTAGCTTTTGGTCAAGTACCAGTCCAACCACCATTTTTACTGCCAGATAAACTGCTTGAATGCTCTCAAACATGGCCCAAAACCCTGAGCTACATGGTCCAATTTTGCTGAGTAATGGCCCACTGGACGTTGCTCACCACTATGATCTTGTGTCAATATAGCTGTCATGAAGCCACTACATTCAATTGACAAACAGAGTGAATAGATTCTCAATGTTAGGAATACCCAGTGCAGGTGCTTCACACAGGGATTTCTTCAGCACTTTAAATGCTGATTGTGCCTTGTCATTGAGGACAATTCTCTCCTTTGGATGAGGATTCCCTTGAAGAAGTTCAAACACTGGCTGAGCTAATTCAGCGTAGGCATCCACCCATGTATGGCTGTAATTACTTAGGCCCAAAAATGATGAATAGTTTTTGGCTCTGGTGTTTCACGGATTGCTATGGTATGATCTAGAGTGTTTGCTCTTTGCCCTTGTGAAATTTTCTGTCCCAGATAGATAACATCTTTCTACATAATCTGGGCTTTATCCAGGCTGGCTTTGTGGCCTTTTCTGCCCAAGAAGTTGAGAAGAGCTTTACCATCAACTTCATGCTCACCTTCATTTTCAGATGCAATCCAAATGTCATCCACAAATTGGATAACAACTGATGTTATGTTGGGCATGTCTGAAGATCTTAAATGTGTTCACAGAGTCTGGTGGTACAAAGATGGACTGTTGTGAAGACCTTGTGGAAGTCTTGTCCAGGGGTACTGTTGACAGAGATTATTAGCCATGGTTGTGATTCTTGGGCATGTGGGACTGACAAATAGCTGTTGGGCATATCAATGACCAAAAACCACTGACAACTTCAAATTGTTGAAGATAGTTGAGGGATCGGCCACAAGAGGTGTTAGCTTTTGTAATATCCTGTCTGTTTTCCTCACCATGTGCTCATGTAACACATGGCTCTGGTTGTTGTTATTGTCTCTGCCCTAGTCCCGCCTTAGCTCCGCCCTCTCATCAGTGTCTCCTTTGTTGTCCTACCCTCTCGTTATTGTCCCCAGGTGTTCCTTGTCAGTGCTCTGTATATATAGTCCCTTTGTTTCAGTGTTCCCTGGTTGGTTTGTGTGTGTGTAAATGTGTGTTTCTCTTTCTCTGTGTCTACCATGTCTACCCCTGTTTTCGGTCGTCTGTCTGTTCCTGATTTGTTCGTGTGGTTAGTTTGTGAAAGTCCTTGCTCGTGTTTGTTTTGTTTTTGGACCTGTTAAATAAAAGAATCCTTGCGTTTACGTCCACCTCCCTTGTCTGTCCTGCCCAACCATGACAGAAGAACTGAACAGCTAAAAATGGATATAGCAATGAATCCGTTTGCTAGGTGTGCGATTAGGCACACTCCATTCAGTTCGGGTCCTGACACTTCAGTGGGGTATGTTGTGGAGGCTAAGGAGTCCTCCACACCCCGTAAACAACGGAGTCGGCGGAAGCAGCGTGCTGCAGTTTTCCCCTCACCAGAGGACTACCCCTTCAGGTCCATGGAAGATTTTGGGGGGGGTGCTGAGGGTTGGTGCTGTTAGCCTCGAACCTCAGGGCAGAAGAGGTGAGGCTAATAGGGGCATATTTCATGAGGATCCTTGGTCAAAGGATTTCATGGACTTCCTCATGAATGTGCCCATTGGACCTCTGAAACCCTCAACAGCTCCAGCACCTGTCCCTCGAGCAGCACATGTCCTTCGAGCAGCCCAAGTCCCTGCCTCAATGGACGTCGTTGCAGGAACCCCTGCCTCCGTGGACATTGTTGCAGGACTGCTTACTGCTGCTGATCCAGTGTCAGCAGCCTCCCACGCCGCTCCTGATTCAGTGAAGGTGGCGTCCCATGCCGCTCCTGATCCAGTGAAGGTGGCGTCCCATGCCGCTCCTGATCCAGTGAAGGCGCCGTCCCCCGCCGCTTCTGTTCCTGTGCCGGCGGCGTCCCCCGCCGCTTCTATTCCTGTGCCGGTGATGTCCCCTGCCGCTTCTATTCCTGTGCTGGCGGTGTCCCCCACCAGTTCTGTTCCTGTGACTGTGGCCCCGGTTGCTTCTCTTCGTGTCCCTAGATCGCCCCCTAGGACTTCGGGGCCAATCCCTAAAACTGTGCCCAGGCTGGCCTCTCAGACATTCCCTCAGACTTTTGCCAGTCCTGGGCACTCCCCAATGTTTATTTTTGTACCTCTGTCTGTCCCAGTTCTAGTACCTGTCTCTGTCCATGTCCCTGTACCTTTGTCTGCTCTTGTCTCTGTCTCAGTCCCTGTCACTGTGTTCGGGTCTGTCCCTGTAAATGTCCTGGTCCCAGTTCCCTTGCCAAGTTATTTTCAGTCCATTGTCCTGTCCCCTGTCCGGTTTTGTCCTCTGTCTTGTCCCGAGTCCTGTCTCCTGTTTCTATTCCTGTCCAGTGTCAATTTCAGTCTAGTCTCTTGTTCACAGTTCAATCTCCCTTCCAGTCCTTGGTTCAGTATGGTGTTCAGTCTCCTATCTGGTCTCAAGTTCTCTCTCCCGATGCTCCCCTTTGTCAGTCTCCTGTCCTGTCCAGAGCCTAGTTTCCAGTCTTGTCATGTTCCCAGCTCCATTTTCTGTGCCTGCTCCTGTCTTGTCCTGAGCCCTGTCACCTATGAGTTTACTGACCTGTCAGCCTTGTCTTGTTCTGTTTTGTTTTCCAGGCTCCTCTCCTGCGCCAGCTCCTGGAGGGTTTAGGTTTATGTGCCCCGGGAGTTACGCATTTTGGAGGGAGCATCTGTAACGTCCTGTCTGTTTTCCTCACCATGTGCTCATGTAGCACATGGCTCTGGTTGTTGTTATTGTAGTGGAGTATGGACCGAATAAAGCAGATGAAAGTCTAATGAAGAAATCAGAGTTCTTCATTAAAAACTTTTCCACCCTAACTAGGATCTTTGTCTGCGACAGAATCCACATTCCACAGACAGCAGGGGTGCAAAGACCCTGCAGTCCCCCCCACACACACGCACACACATAAGGTCTGCATCAAAGGACTGACCAGGACCTGATTACAACACCCTCTCTTCAGAAACGTAAAGATAACAAATCCACTTTATGATGCTCTTAGACCAAAAGGACATCAAACAAAAGAGGGGAGTCATAATCCCATTTATGGCCGTGGCGCCTAAATAACAAAATGTTATCTCGAGCCCACTAAACATACAGCCCCAGATGGTCAAACTGATTGAATTCGGGGTGACCTCCCGTTAACTCATCCGCACCGGACGAACAACATGGATCAACAGCGACCCCAAATGGACACTGGCGAAACTACGCCTCGCTCGAGGTCGCCTAAACAATAACGAAAATAAAATCAAATTCTGATTAATATGCATAAACAATATGTACGAGTGTCATTCTATTGTCTTCAGATGGACATCTATCAACCAATGAAGTGATGTGTATTACTGTTGTCAATCATGAAAGAAATTTCTGTCTCTAAAATTAAAGGAAACAAATTAATGTTTTTCTAACATAACATTGTAAATGGGACGCAAACTCGACATACCCAATATAAAATCTTATGTAAATGTTTGATATTAATAATCCAGGACACTCATTGTGATATGTCATTAACATGTCTAGAAAATTTCGATACACGAATTTTCTATCTTGTTCTTTGTGAATCTGATTCCTGCCTGTCCCCCTCTTTTCTCTTTTGGGAGGCGAGTCATGTGAGCCTCGGACCCGCACCCAATCAAAGGAAGGACACCTCCCAATAGGGCGTGACCGCGCTACCTTTGAAAAGAGGATGTCGACTCATTTCACACACTCTCCTTTTTTTTGAAACCCTTTCTTACGTTTGTTTTTCAGCTCTCAACTTCTCTTAACCTGCACTCTTCGTTTCCGCTCTGAACACCTGCACGCGTTCTCTTTGTCTTATCTCTTCAAGCTCCAACCTCTCCAAGTGAGAAGTTTTCTCCTCCTCACGACGACGAACACAGACTTTTGAAGAAATCTCACTAAGCTCCCAGGAGACGTCTTGAGTTAGCTAGTGCGAGAAAGTCTATGAATACGTCGAATGATTTGAATATCTTCTTTTATTTTAATTGTGTTTGTTTTATCGCCCATCGAATTTGATCTCACGAGTGATCAAAGCAGGTGAAACTTATTCGTGGCCAGAATAAGATATCACCCTTTTAGATTAGTTGATAGCGGATATATTAGCGTCATAAGCCGACTTCTGAGGGCACTACTTCTGGAGAATCAAGCAACGAGGCAACCACTCTGAAGACGCCTTCCCTTTTTCAGGGAACACCAGCCAGGCCCGCGGTCCTCCGTGAAAAGCTCCATCCCTTCCAACGCCATTACGCCTGAGGCCGAGAGCTTCTGACTCACCCTGGGAGGAACTCCCTTTGCAATGGCGCTCAGAGGCTGAGAGGCGAAACCCGGAGCATGGAAATCGAACCGTGGGACCCGACGGCTCGGCAGAAAAACGGCGAACGAGTAAGCCAGCTAAATTCTCACATTCTCCAGAAGCTGATGCCTAATTAAGTCCCTTTATAAATTTATACGTAATCAAACCTCAGTTAGCAACATTTTAGTCACAAGTCATAATGCCTAGCTTATCTTTAAAGTCGAATCGGCTTCCCCTGCGTTGATGCCGTGAGATTACAAGATTATGCTATGTTAATTAAATATCCTCCTTCCTTTTGTTAATAAATATCTTCATTATTTGAAATTACAGTGTGTACAGTCTGTTCATTAAAATTTCTGAAAATCCTGAAGATCTCACTTAGCTTGACTATTATTTATTCTCAAACTAATTATTAACGTTTTAATTGCTTAAGCCAATTATAAACTTTAATTGCTATCATTAGTCAAATATCAGTAATTATAAGAGTTTGAATAAGGTCAACGCTATAAACACAATATATAAATATATATTTCAAATATATATTTATATATATATCACGGTGTATGATCAACATACAACATACACTACATATATATTATTTTTGGTGCCCACGCGAGGCCAGGAAAAAGGCTTTTTAGTGTACAAACTGTAAAACACTGAAACAACCTCAGCTTGGGTTTATGAAATGCTTTCCGCTGTTTGTGTTGCTGAATAACGATTGAGATTCAAAGCTTGATGTGGGCAATTTCATGTTGTATGTTACTCTTGAAAATCTGTTCTGTGGTATATACCGTTGAGAAAAATAAGCTTGGTTGATTTTAAAGTGCGCGGCTCTGCGCCATTTTGCATGCATTAAATTGAGGCCTGGGTACACCCCATTACGCGGACTCCGTTCTGGGATAAGTACCGTCGGTTCGACCCCTCAGCCGCGAATTCTGGCGAGAGACCACCGAACCGAACTCCTCCGTCGTTTTAAAACTGGGTCGCTACCAGCGTTAATAACGAGATCGCGTGCTAGGCGATTGGGAGGCTATTAAAAGAAGCAGCCGAAAATACAGCTTGCGTTAAGAGCGGTCTGCTCTCACCAGCTCTTCCTGTTAGACTGAACGCGGATTCAGGAAAGGAACGAACCCTTTGAAGGGGCAGAGCTGAAATTAAGGAGGGAAATTCAAAACGCCCCCAAAACAGAGGAAGACTAATTCCCTCTTGTGGTTTAAGTGCGTAATTGCAGGGAAACTACTTCATAACTAGCGTCTATTGAAGCGTGTCCTCCCGTGCTCCTCCTTGTGGTCAAGTGTGGTGCTACCCTTGACGTTTGATTCCCGTACACCCTCTAGTGGTTGGGAGGTTGTCCGCAACCCTAAGTGTTTAGCAGCCGTCTGGTGTTTAAAAGTTGTCATTACAGATGAAATTCTTTTAAAGTACCTTAGTGTAAAATCTCTGTTCCCCTTTTAATTTTAATTTTGATAAAGTACCTGAGCGTTTAAAATCCTTATCCCATTTTAGATTTTAATTTGATAAACGCCCTCTAGTGTTAAAACTTCCCACTACAGTGGAAATTCCCATTTGTGTTATATTGTGTCTGCTCGTGCCGTGTTTATTAGAATTCCCACCAGCGCCGACTGGTGTTCATTGCTGCTATTGCATTATAACTTGCTTGTCGCCCTCTGGTGCCCCAGTCTGGTATTACAATTTAAGTTCAACTTAAATACTGAAGCTTGCTGTTGCCATTCAGACTTACCTTCAGTACCCTCTAGTGGAGAAACTTGCCATCGCAATTGAAATTGTTAACTAGCTTGCACTCACAAGACCTGGTATTACAGCTCTAGTGGCTATCTCTAAACTTTGCACATCTGAATAATTACGAGTAAAGGCTTGGAAGCATAGTAAGCTGATACAGCTATAGCAGACAGTGTGCAGTAATTAGAGATTGACACTTTAACTTGATACCAGATCACAAACGCAGTTAAAAGAGAGAGTCTTTTAATTTCGCTATTCTTAATAATTCTTTAATTCGAAAATCCTTTTACTTTCATAATTCCTTAGTTGGAAATTATATCTAGTAATAAATCTCACTTAATTTTTAAACTCTTTAATCCAAATTTTTTTGACAATTCTTTAATTCAAATTTTTTTTAATAATTTTAATTATTGAATTTTTTTTTTCTCTCTTCTTTTGCTCACTTGCGTATAGCAACTTTCACTCCACCCTCTCCTACTAACAGACTTCCCTTAGAGATTCACAAGTGAACTCCAACACCATACAGACTAGAAGTTACTCTTAGAGCATGTGGTACAGGTGAATTTAGTTCGGTTTAGTTAGAAAAGGGATTAACGGAATTAATCCTAACTAAATAGAAGTGAGTTACACCTCGCAGTTAAACACAGCTAACATGGCAGAAGGGACTTATCCCTCGGAAGTATATGTAGAAGGCTTGTGGGATGAGGCATTCTCTGTTCTGACCAGCATCCCCAGTGATGTGATGCCTGGATTCGCAGAGACTGTGCAGAAGACCTCCCTGGTCGGTCGTGACCACATGGTGGCCAAGTCGATAGAGAACCACTTAACCCACATGGTCAAGGGCAAGTCCCTAACGGAGGTATTAGGTCAAATAGCCATCCTTGCTTTAGTACAGCTCAGGGCCAGTGAACGTGAGCTTGACGTATCACGGCGACAGCAGGCAAAGGTGGAGGCAGAGTTAAGTCAACTTCAAAGTGAAATAGCTGAAGGGAACACACTGCCCCAGGTCACTCCTGATGTGCCACCTAGTGCCGCTACAGAAAGACAAGGCCAGCAGGAAGATAGTGAAGATCAGGAACCAGACTCGGGGACCGTAACCTTTAGAGCTGCTTCAGCACCTCCTCTGGTATCAACGGGTATTTCACCTTCCCCTGTGTCTCCTGTCAGCCGTCCCTTACAACGCCCTGCTAGACCCAGAGCACTGCAACCCAGTGTCTGGTCCCCTCAACCTTTACCCTCTCACGGTCCCTCATACAAGGACCTAGACAAGATCGCACGTAATATCACCCGCTTTGATCCCAAACCTGACGGTTCTAATGATATCTTTTCTTACCTAAAAGATATTGACTTCTACCTCCAAAGGTTCCCCGGGATCACCATAGATGACAGACTATATGTGATTAAACTGACCTCCAACCGAGATGTCAGTAACTTCATTGAACGTCAGCCAGACTATGTAAAAGCGCGATGTGCTGTGCCAAGCATTGGAGGAAGAATTCTACAATCACCTGTCACAGACCGGACTGGCCGCTGCTTTGAACATAAAACAGCAACACCAGGAATCCCCTCAGCAATATTATAACCGACTCAGACAGGCGTATTTCGGACCTAGAAATGACTCTGGAATGTAGGAAGAGTTAAATTTCAAATCACTATTTATCCAAAACCTTCATCCCCACACCAGTCATCAGCTGGGAGTCTCAGCTTCCCCCTGCACCCTGTCTAGCAGACAGCTGCGTGATTTAGCACTCAGGGGTTTCCTAAAATCCCAACAAATTCCCAACAGACGGTCCGAAACACCCCGGGTCTTTAATGTCGACTCCAGCTCCCCACACTTAGAGTTGGAAGGTGCCACCCAGGCTGATCCACCAAGATCCGCCCTGGACCTTTCCCTCACTCCGTGGGCAAGTGAGGGCCCGAAATTTCTTCCGCCCTCACACCAGTACAAGCGCTACCCTCCTCACAGGCCAGACAGAAATCGCGACAAAGATTTCTGGAACCCTCGGGACAGGGCTGGGTATGGTCGTGACTATTACCCTGCAGAAAACTGCGGTGCGGGCCGCGGAAAACCAACACATCCCCATAAGGGATATGAGCGAACAGCTCAGAACCAGCTTTCTGATTCTAATAGAGAAAAGAAAGAGAAATACTGAAAATCAAAATAAAGAAAATCACGCCAAAGACAAGCTTAAAGGCAAGGAATTCAGCTCTAAGGAGTTAGAGGACATCCGCTGAATGCTTGCAATGATTTGTAAGGAGAAAAAGAAAAAACCTGACGTTCTTTCTATCACCTCTGTGCGGTCTAACCCAGAGCCATCCTCTAACACCCCAGAAATGTTAGAGAGTTATGTAGGAGAAGTGACAAGCGAAGCTCCATCTTCTAGTGCACCGTGCAATCTCCTCGTGACCCAGACAAACACTGAAGACCCAATGATACAGGGGGGTGACCCTTCAATGACCCTTCAGTCATTGAAGGCGACACACCCGTCCAACAATTCATGGGACACTTAACTGAGAAAGGGGTTGCACGCAAATTCTATTTGTCCACCATTGTGGAGAGAAGGCTAGTACATGAGGCCCTGTTGGACACTGCATCAGATGTCACCCTCATGTCTTCCGCCTTGTTCCACCAGGTTCGAGCCATTGCGCGGCGTGAAAATCGCGAGATACAGCTCCAAAACTGTTCTCTTAAAATTCAGCCGTATTCACATGCAGGCCTCACTATCCAATCTATGGCACTAATACACTTAGCCATTGGACCAATGACTTTAGTGCATCCAGTTCATGTGTCTCCTCTCGAAACAATTCCCTTTCTCATCGGCAAAGATCTCCTTAATCGCTTCGAACCACTGATTGACTTCAAAAGGTCAAAGATCTGGGCACAAGTGCGTGAGCCTTTGCCCATCTGCACCCCACACCACCGGGAAGTTCAGTGTTGCCGTCTCGAAATCCAGCCTGAATCAATAGGAGATCCACCAAGTCAGATCCCTCACTTTGAGGAAGAGGAAACGGAGCCCATGGCGGCCACACCAGAGACAGCAATCTCCTCCTGGCCCCCCAATGCCATGTTAGAACAACGGAACACATTCCTGTGCACTTTCACTAAGCCGTCCACAACAGACGCTCCCGGCCTTCCCATCGTGAATGGTCTCACAATGCAGGACTATCATGTGGACAATGTAGTTCTGGCTCTATGGACTGACAAGTCCGCCATAAGCCAAACCCTCTTTGACACCCTGCGCCTCACTCAACCAAATATTCCTTTGGTGAGCAGTCCTTGTCGCTTTCCTCTCGACCCGAAATCAAAAGTAATGTCACCCACTGATGGAATTTGCGCTTTAACTATCCAGTGGAACAAAAGGGTAATCACCCATTATTTCTTGGTCGTCCCTAACTTGCCGCACGACGCTTACATTGGAAGTGACTTCTTGGTGCGCCTCGATGTCCACGTAGACACCCTCAATAGTGTGCTGTGGTCCTTGACTGATGTTTCAACGGAAACCTGGTCCTCAGACCCCAGCAACCTAGGCTCAGGACAAACTATTCCCGAGGTATGTCAGGTCACCAATCAAGGTTCACTTGTGGTACCTGCGAACACCGCAAATGTACCCATCTGCTTAGTCATGCGACCTGGCCAACACTTAAGCCACGCGCATGCACTTTTCCAACCGTCACCTCAGTTCTTCGAACTAGGCCTCACCCTCAAAGCCACACCTCTGGTGGAAACACGAGCAAGATCCACCTATCTGTTCGTACGAAACGAAACCACTCAACCCTTGACAATCCCTCATTCATCTCCTTTGGGTTGGTTAGTCAGTACTAAATTCCATGACTTCGAGTTGCGAATCCCGATCATAGGACCAATGCCTGAATCCCTGCTTCTTGATCATCCAGCATCAATGGTGTTCTATACTCATCCGACACAAGCTGTTGCTCTCTTCTCAGCTCTGAACATGGGTAAAGACGCCATCTGCAGAATAGATCTTGCTGACGATGATCAAGTGACGGTCATGGTTCTTTCTTTAGATTCATCCCCAGAATTCTCCTGGGAACCATCTCTTCTTCCCAAAGCGGGAGAAGACACTTCGAATTCACGTAATTTGAAAGAACTATCTGACTCCGAATTTCGTATCCAAGTCGAACAAGTTCTAAAGGAGGCCAATGCCCTCCAAAGCAAAGAAGAACGTGAGAAACTCTGTGAAGTGCTTCTTAAATATCAAAAATATTTTGCCAAACATTCAACGGACTGTGGCCTCACTGACATTCATTCAGTGCGCATTCCCACTCGTCCAGGAGCACCACCCACGTTTGTCCGCCAATACAAAATTCCGTTGGCATCCTATGAACCGGTACAAGAAATCATTGATGACTTGCTGGAAAAGGGCATAATTCGACCCTGCAACAGCACGTACTCGGCACCATTATGGCCCGTCATAAAACCCAATGGTAAATGGCGCCTGACCATCGACTATCGGAAACTAAATCAACAGGTTCCCTTGTCTCGGTGGCCGATGACACAATTGGAGTAAGAACTCCCCTCGGTCCGAAACGCTAAATACTTTTCCACCATCGATGTAGCCTCTGGCTTCTGGACCATCCCGGTGCAAGCAGAAGACCAACACAAGCTCGCTTTCACCTTTGCAAACCGACAGTACACATTCACTCGGTGCCCCTTTGGATATGCCAACTCACCCGCGGAGTTCAACATCTTCTTAAACAAAACATGCCCTGATGCCCGCGAGCGAGGCACCCTCATATATGTGGACGACATACTCATGCGTAACCACTCCCTTCAGGCACATATTGACGAGATTGATCATGTTCTTGACCAGCTTACAACAGCAGGTGTGAAAATATCACTCTCCAAATGTCAGTGGTGCAGAACAAAAGTGAATTACGTCGGTCTGCTCGTAAGCACTGATGGTGTTGAACCACAAGTGAGTCGAGTGCAAGGGGTAACAAACCTCGCAGCACCCACCAATCTTAAGGAACTCCGCAGTTTCTTAGGAGTATGCAACTACTCACGACAATTCATAGAAAACTATGCGGACCTAGCTCGTCCACTTTATGACCTCCTGAAAAAGGATACTCCGTTCACCTGGGACGAAGCCCAGGAACACGCCATGCAGGCACTGAAATCTAAACTGTGCACGGCCCCATGCCTTGCCTATCCTGACACTAGCAAAGAATTCTACCTAGAAGTAGGGTTCTCGGACCACTGTCTCAGCTCCGGTCTGTATCAATTACATGACAGAGACAAACGTGTCATAGCCTACGCTAGTAAAACTATGCTGGCTGCCGAAAACAAATACAGTGACTGCGAAAAAGCACTACTAGCAACAGTATGGGCAGTCAAACATTTCTTCAACTACCTAGGTGGTCAGAAGGTGATTGTTGAAACTCATCATCAGCCAGTCACTTTCCTAAACAGCCAACGAATTCGAGAGGGTGTAGTAACTAACGCTTGAGTAGCATCCTGGCTAATGGCTCTCCAAAGCTTTGACTTGGAGGTACGTTACGCACAAAACTACAAGAGCCCCCTAGGCACAGGCCTTGCTTCCTGCAGGTGATGCGAAGGAAACATTCCTTCCCAAGTGCCACAAACTCCAGAAACCCTCTTACCTACCGTGGCTAACCACCACTATTTCGATCCTAACACATGCAAAGACCTTGTCACTGCGTATGTAGATGGTTGTTCGTTCCGCCGAGAACACACCCTGATGGCAGGGGTGGGTATCATTGAAATAAATGGATGGCCTCACGAACCCCTAAGTTTCAAATTGGGTGCTCAGTCCTCCCAATATGCTGAAATAGCAGGAATTCTCATCACAATTCAGTCTGCGGTCCAGAAAAGCGTAAAAACGTTGGTGATCTGCACAGACTCCAACTACGCGCGCCTAAGCTTCACATGCCACTTGAGACTGTGGAAAACCACGTCAAACAAAAAGCCAGTCAAACACAAAGAGCTTTTCGCGGCATGTGAACACTTGGTAGACACACATGACCTGCAGATCTACTGGAAGAAAGTGAAGGGTCACTCCCGAGTCCCGGGAGATGACAAAGAATTCAATGATCAAGCAGATAGCTTAGCCAAACAAGGGGCCCGCGAAGGCACATCGTGGACATTCGATCCCTCCCTTTATCCAAACCCACCCGACATCGAAGTCCTAGCTGTCACACGGTCTCGAACTGTAACGAAGACATCGCCTGACAATGCTAAACCTACCATTGTCTCTATTAACCCTGCTTTTTCTGACGCTGACTTAGTTACTCTCCAAGCTCGAGACCTATCCATTTCTAAAATGCTTAGCCATGTCTCTGACCCATCTACATATCCCATCTCAGCCCAAGATCTTGACACCATACCAGGCCTTAAAGACCTATACGGCGCCAGAGCATCCCTCCAAGTCGTCAAAGGCTTGCTAGTTCATGCCACTGACTCGCACACTTCACCTACGTTTGTGGTTCCTCAGTGCCACAGGGGGGTGATGCTGATGCACGCCCATGACTCCCCATCTGCGGGACACAAAGGGGTCAAAGCAACACACCATGCACTCCGGCAGGTGGCATATTGGCCCCACATGGTAAAAGATGTGGCTGACTACATTAAAGGCTGTCTGGTATGTTGCCAATTTCAACCCTCGAATCCTCTTCATAGAGCCCCCTTGCAAAAGAAAGGATTATCCTTCCCTTGGTCAAACCTCCAGATAGACTGGGTTGGACCACTCACTCGAACAGTAAGAGGTAACAAGTACTTCCTCACAGTCACGTGTGCATTCACTAAATGGGTAGAATGCCTCCCCGCACCGAATGACACAGCGCTAACCACTGCATACTTACTGATGAACCATGTCTTCTCACGGTTTGGCCTACCCAACCGTGTCGACTCTGACAGAGGGACACATTTCACAGCTGAGGTCATGCAGCAGCTCTGGCAACTCTTAGGAGTAAAAGCCAGCCTTCACATTAGCTACCATCCTCAAAGCTCAGGTCAGGTAGAGCAAGCCAACCGAACTGTTGTTAGCATACTGAAAAAGTACGTAGCAGCAAACCAACGAGACTGGGATGTCAAGCTACCCCTTGTACTGATGGCCATACGGGCGACCCCACACGATGCGGTCGGGGTCTCACCCTTTGAGTTGATGACAGGGAGACAGATGACTCTGCCTCTACATCTGTTATATCAGCCAGGTGAAGCTAGCATAGCCGTAGCCTACACCACTCATCAGTATATGGAGGATCTGCAGAAACACCTCAAAGCCACTTTCGCCTTTGCCCAGCAGAAACTGGAAAAAAGTGCAGAAGGTCGCAAAGCGTACTATGATCACAAAGCATCCCACGACGAACTCCAAATAGGGGACAAGGTATGGTACTACATCTTTGTCCAACCTGTTGGAAGGTCGCAAAAAACAGGGGGGAATCTGGCCCGCAAATTCCTACCCCGATGGTCCGGTCCCTATAAGATCACAGACAAACTATCCCCCGTTGTTTACAGGATCAAAATAAACAAAGCTCGGGGCAGTACTGAACTCAAATGGGTCCACCGCAACCAAATCCGACCACACACAACCCCCATGGGACTTGTAGGGGATACTAACGCTTGTGTTAGATCATAAACAACAGAACCAAAGGCAGGAAGGGTGTTGGTTAACAAACAACTACAACCTTCTACTCACACCTTAGTTCTTCTATCCCTGTTCCCTTTTTCTCTCACTCTTTAGCAGGCAACGAGCTCCTAACCAGACTGAAGACACTCAGGGTGCAAGACCCTAGTCCCTCATCGTCAATTATTTTAGAGTGTTTACCCTAGGAAATTTTTATCAAAAGGGGGGTATAGTGAAAAATTTTATAACTTGTCTAAAATGACTCGCCGTAAATACCCTAAATCTAACCATGAGCATCTCTTCCGGTAGGATGGCCCCGCTGCTCATTCTCCTGATCGTCGGCTCCCTAGGAACCGCCGTGCTCCCTGAAGTGATTGAACCGGGTCCTGACTCAGGAATAATACTGAAAGACCAGCCGGGACTGCTAATCACTAATTGCCGCCTCCATACCCAGAAAGTATTCGTACGGTTGAATCCCGCCGAAGCGTGTAGCAAATACCTACCGATAACCACTCTGCAGACTGGCCGGAATGGAGTTAGATGGACTGAGGAAGCTATCAGCCATGCTGAAGCCGACGTAACTCACATGCTCCGCCAGCTACAAAAGTTTACCGTGACGCAATCAGAACTAAATGGTTTTAACAAACGACCTAAATGCTTCATAGGCGGATTGCTAATGGCAGCTGCAACTGTGGGATCACTACTGAGTCTCGGAATGTCCGCCGTCAATGCCGTCAATGTAGCCACTGTCAAACGTCAAGTAAGGGAATTACAAGCTGAAATTCCAAACATTAAAACCCAATTAGACAAACAGCAGCAGCACCTGCAAACAATTGGGCAAACCACTCTCCTGGTTTGAGTCTTATCTCACTGGACGATCCTTCAGTGTGTCATGGCTTGGACAAACATCAGCGCGACACCACCTCACCACAGGTGTGCCCCAAGGCTCGGTGCTGGGACCCCTCCTCTTTGCCTTGTACACTACCTCTCTAGGCCCAATCATACATTCGCACGGCTTCTCCTATCACTGCTATGCAGATGACACACAGCTCTATTTATCCTTTCCTCCAGGAGACACTTCAGTGGCAACTCGAATCTCTGACTGTCTCTCTGACATATCTACATGGATGAAGGAACATCACCTCCAATTGAATTTATCCAAAACTGAACTACTGGTCCTCCCAGCCAAGCAAGCTATTCTCCACAACATCAGCATCAAGCTAGGGTCCCTATCAGTGACTCCCACCAAGGTTGTAAGAAACCTAGGTGTCATGGTTGACGACCAGCTGACCTTCGCAGATCATGTTACCGCTGTAGCTCGATCGTGCCGCTTCTCCCTATTCAACATAAGGAAGATTAGGCCATACCTAACTCAACATACAACACAGCTCCTCGTTCAGACGTTAGTAATCTCCCGTCTAGACTATTGCAACGCCCTCCTGACAGGTCTTCCGACCTGTGCTGTGAGACCGCTACAGATGATCCAGAATGCGGCAGCACGCCTGGTCTTCAACCAACCAAAAAGAGCACATGTCACGCCCCTATTAGTTGAGCTGCATTGGCTACCCTTAGCTGCTCGCATCAAATTCAAATCACTAATGATGGCCTTCAGAGTATTCACTGGTTCTGCTCCCATCTACCTCAATAGACTCTTAAAACCATACGTTAGCGCCCGCCCTCTCCGTTCCTCAAAGGAGCGCCTACTAACACGACCAACCCTCCGTACAGGTCAGTTGAGGCTATTCTCATCTCTGGTACCACGCTGGTGGAACGAGCTTCCAAGCACTATCAGAGCAACAAAAACCCTCTCTGCATTCAAGAAATCATTGAAAACCCAGCTCTTCCGAGAGTATCTTTTGCACTGAATGTCTTTCTTTAATGCACTTATTACTTCCTGGCATATTGCACTTAATGTAAGGTATTTTGTATAATTTGTGCTGTAGTTCGAATGTTAGCTCCTCTTTTGTAAGTCGCTTTGGATAAAAGCGTCTGCCAAATGCATAAATGTAAATGTAAATGTAAACCCTACGTGGCACCGTCGTAGTACTCAACGCTCACAGTGTCGCTTTGAACAAAACGCTCCAGATGGTTAACTCTATGCTTTCAGTAGTGCAACTTGACCTTGCCCACATTCAGCTTGTGAATATGCTATTGAGAAGTAGTTACTGATCTCCAGGCCCACCTAGCCTATACCTTAGGTAGCGCCATCCCAATTTATGTTAATCCTCAAGACCGAGAATTAGCATTCATCATTAACCTTCCCATAATGGCGCCTGAAAACATCTACCGTTTGAAAGATGTTGTCAACGTTGGCTCCTGGCAAGATTCTGTCTATGTTCGTGTAAAGACAACATCTCTTGTAGCGTACCAAGACGATAACCCTGACCTATATCTAGTACCCAATTTGCTTATGTGCACATTCACTAAAGACATTCACTACTTGTGCCCTAGCAAACCTTTCATTCGTGACAGCGCAAATGGGATCTGTGGCCTCAAGCCTATGATGAGTAATACTTAATGCTCGGTAGTCGTCACACCCCAACGTTTGGTAACTAGTACTCAAGCTGAGATTGTTGGAAACCATTGGTTGGTTAACACCCCCTTTAGAGAGGCCCTACTAACCTATGATCAACATGACACCTCAGAAAGGGTACTCCTTCCGAGCCAAACCTTCTGGGTAGACGTCCCCGTAAACGCAATCCTACATGTAGGAGACCTGGCCCTGTATCACCTAAACCCTGACCAATATGAGAGCGACATAGAGATCTCAGAGTTCTTCTCCAAACACACCATCGAGCTAGATACTAAAACACTAACTCGCCTAGAATATGAGGGAACCCAAGTCATTGATCTAACCCCCATAGATAACACTCTTAGAGAGCTGTCATCTCAACCCCTATGGCCAGTTCAGCCTGTCCCCTATGCATGGTCCACTCCAGACACCTTACTAGTTACCCTGGTAGGATTAGGATATCTTTTGACCTTTGGTATAGCCTGGTTCTATTTCAAATGCACTCGAGCCCTCCAGAGCAGGTTAGAAACTTGGTCTAATAAAATGGTCAAATTCGTTAGACATAAAAGAGCCCAGAAAGGTGAACCCCCAAGTTTTAGATATGAAGCCGAAGGCCATGTCGAAGAATCAGCTCTCGAGGTTGCATTTGAACAAGACCTACCCCTAAATAATTAGAATCCCTTCAGCATGCAAACATCAACACTCCATATGCACCCATACACTGATAAGAAAACATCAGCTCTGGAAATGTGTTTGAATATGCTTGCTGATCTCCCCTTCCTCCACAGCAATAGTTCTTTTCAGCTCCATGCTCCCTGCCGAACCATAAAACTGAAAAAAGGGGGGAATGTAGTGGAGTATGGACCGAATAAAGCAGATGAAAGTCTAATGAAGAAATCAGAGTTCTTCATTAAAAACTTATAATCCACCCTAACTAGGATCTTCGTCTGCGACAGAATCCACATTCCACAGACCGCGGGGGTGCAAAGACCTTGCAGTCCCCCCCCACACACACGCACACACATAAGGTCTGCATCAAAGGACTGACCAGGACCTGGTTACGACACCCTTCCTCTCTTCAGAAACGTAAAGATAACAAATCCACTTTATGATGCTCTTAGACCAAAAGGACATCAAACAAAAGAGGGGAGTCATAATCCCATTTATGGCCGTGGCGCCTAAATGACGAAATGTTATCTTGAGCCCACTAAACAGACAGCCCCAGATGGTCAGACTGATTGAACTCGGGGTGACCTCCCGTTAACTCATCCGCACCGGATGAACAACATGGATCAACAGCGACCCCAAATGGACACTGACAAAACTATTCCTCGCTCGAGGTCGCCTAAACAATAATGAAAATAAAATCAAATTCTGATTAATATGCATAAACAATATGTACGAGTGTCATTCTATTGTCTTCAGATGGACATCTATCAACCAATGAAGTGATGTGTATTACTGTTGTCAATCATGAAAGAAATTTCTGTCTCTAAAATTAAAGGAAACGAATTAATGTTTTTCTAACAATACATTGTAAATGGGACGCAAACACAACGTACCCAAGATAAAATCTTATGTAAATGTTTGATATTAATAATCCAGGACACTCAATATGATATGTCATTAACATGTCTAGAAAATTTCGATACACAAATTTTCTATCTTGTTCTTTTTGAATCTGATTCCTGCCTGTCCCCCTCTTTTCTCTTTCGGGAGGCGAGTCACGTGAGCCTTGGACCCGCACCCAATCAAAGGAAGGACACCTCCCAATAGGGCGTGACCGTGCTACCTTTGAAAAGAGGATGTCGACTCATTTCACACACTCTCCTTTTTTTTGAAACCCTTTCTTACATTTGTTTTTCAGCTCTCAACTTCTCTTAACCTGCACTCTTAACTCCGTTTCCGCTCTGAACGCCTGCACGCGTTCTCTTTGTCTTATCTCTTCAAGCTCCAACCTCTCCAAGCGAGAAGTTTTCTCCTCCTCACGATGACGAACACAAACTTTTGAAGAAATCTCACTAAGCTCCCAGGAGACGTCTTGAGTTAGCTAGTGTGAGAAAGTCTACGAATACGTCAAATGATTTGAATATCTTCTTTTATTTTAATTGTGTTTGTTTTATCGCCCATCGAAGTTGATCTCACGAGTGATCAAAGCAGGTGAAACTTATTCGTGGCCAGAATAAGATATCACCCTTTTAGATTAGTTGATAGCGGATATATTAGTGTCATAAGCCGACTTCTGAGGGCACTACTTCTGGAGAATCGAGCAACGAGGCAACCACTCTGAAGACGCCTTCCCTTTCTCAGGGAACACCAGCCAGGCCTGCGGTCCTCCGTGAAAAGCTCCATCCCTTCCAACGCCATTACGCCTGAGGCCGAGAGCTTCTGACTCACCCTGGGAGGAACTCCCTTTGCAACGGCGCTCAGAGGACGAGAGGCGAAACCCGGAGCACGGAAATCGAACCGTGGGACCCGACGACTCGGCAGAAAAATGGCGAAAGAGTAAGCCAGCTAAATTCTCACATTCTCCAGAAGCTGATGCCTAATTAAGTCCCTTTATAAATTTATACGTAATCAAACCTCAGTTAGCAACATTTTAGTCACAAGTCATAGTGCCTAGCTTATCTTTAAAGTCGAATTGGCTTCCCCTGCGTTAATGCCGTGAGATTACAAGATTATGCTATGTTAATTAAATATCCTCCTTCCTTTTGTTAATAAATATCTTCATTATTTGAAATTACAGTGTGTACAGTCTGTTCATTAAAATTTCTGAAAATCCTGAAGATCTCACTTAGCTTGACTATTATTTATTCTCAAACTAATTATTAACGTTTTAATTGCTTAAGCCAATTATAAACTTTAATTGCTATCATTAGTCAAATATCAGTAATTATAAGAGTTTGAATAAGGTCAACGCTATAAACACAAAATATAAATATATATTTCAAATATATATTTATATATATATCACGGTGTATGATCAACATACAACATACACTACATTATTGTCTCTGCCCTAGTCCCCCCCTTAGCTCCGCCCTCTCGTCAGTGTCTCCTTTGTAGTCCTGCCCTCTCGTTATTGTCCCCAGGTGTTCCTTGTCTGTGCTCTGTATATATAATCCCTTTGTTTCAGTGTTCCCTGGTCGGTTTGTGTGTGTGTAGATGTGTGTTTCGCTTTCTCTGCGTCTCCCATGTCTACCCATGTTTGCAAAACTCCTTGCTCGTGTTTGTTTTGTTTTGGTCCTGTTAAATAAAAGATTCCTTGCATTTACATCCACCTCCCTTGTCTGTCCTGCCCAACCGTAACAGCTTTTCAATAATAGCTTCAAAATAATCAATCATTAGCCACCAGTTTCCATTAGATTTATTCACTGGCCACACTGCACTATTAGATGCACTTTGGGTTTTGATGGGAACCCTTCAAGCATTAAACCATTCAATGATTGGTTTGATACCATCAATTGAGTCTCCATTAATTGGGCATTGTCTGGTGCAAGGTGGTGCTGCTCCCGGCAGATGAACTGCAGGCATGTTGAAAAGCCCACAATAATTTTTATCTGTTGACCACATTGCTCTGAGATCATTTTTCTGTAGGCTTCTCAATAGCTAGGTGACCTTGCCTTCTTCAATACACAGAGTTAAGTTCAAATGCACCAATGCATCCAAGCCCAGTAGGCAATAAATTCCACCTACTCAAATGCTAGTTTTCATGTTGTAAGGTCCAATTGTCATCATAACAGGCTGGGTCTATTTAATGCTCATATTTCCACCACCAACTGCCGTAGCCTTAATGCAGGGATTGGTTAATGGCAGGTTAAGTTGTTTTGTTAGTTCTGAAGTGATAATTATTTTAGCGCCAGTATCTAAAAGGAAGTTCATGTCATGATTGTTGATAGTTGCACACACATAAAAGCCTTCTGCATTTTGTTGTAAGGCTGTTAGCAGAGGCTGCAGAGAGTTTCCTTGAAGTGCTGAATTCATCAGGTCTGCTCGGGAGACTTCATTAGAAGTTGCATTTTGTTGATTTTTGAACTTCAATGTTCTTGTTTTCCACAGTAATGACAGTTTCTGAATTTCTTCCCTTTCTTGTTGGAAAAGTTACCATTTGCCTGAGGGTCTCCTTGTACTTGTTGTTGATTTCCCTTTACTTCTCTGGGACTGCTTTGCAGTTGCAGGTCCACTAAGCTTCATCACTGTAATTCTCACTTCTTGAGCCATCTCAATATCACATGCCCATTGTACAACATCTCCAAACCTTTTGTTTGTTCATCCCATCCTGTGTATTTTGTTTTCAGAGCAACAGCAATTTCTGGTCTCAAGCCATTGATAAATCCACTCCTAAGGGTGGGGCAGTGATTTCATCCAGAGAGTCTGACTCAGTGTTGATAGAAGCATGCTCCAACCATATTTGTTTAAATCTTTCTTCATAGTCTCTTACTGTTTGGTTGACATTCTGTGTACCTTAGGCAATTTTGTTCCAGTCAATTTCTTCTGGTTTCAGGGCTATCAGAAAGAGTCTGATAGATTCCCATCCTTCATCACAACTTTCATCCTTGGTTCCTACAACATGATTCACTTGATCAGGTAACTCTGTCTACTCTGTCTTTCAACAGGACACACAAGATCATCACACCATCAAAAGGATTAAAATGATAAATATGCTTCAGGCATTTTAATGTCCCATGCTTTTTTGGGCTTCTATAAATATTTGGCAATGTTTTTGACTATTTGTCAATCAAATCAGGAGTGGGAGGTACCTGGTTTCATAACATCCTTTCTTTCTCCTTTGAACTTGTAGTCTAGATGCTTGTTCTAATCCTTCATCCCCTTTTTGTTTTGCCTGGGATAATGAACCTCCTCCAGCATCTTCATCAACAGGGTCAGGTTTTGGATTTGGTTGTGGATGAGTATAACTTTAATCACTTTGAACTGTGAATTTTTTTTATGCTTTATCTTGATTCAAGCTAGTCTTTTAGCCTTAGCATCAGATTTCATTGGTTTCACTTTGACTGAGACTGTGAGAGTATGAGAACTGGAAATTTGATCCTCCTCAGATGATTCTGAATTAGATTCAGTGTCATTTGATTCATCATGTGAATCTTCTGAATCACTTTAAACATCAGCACGAAAAGCCATCTCTGCTGTTAATTCCCGATGCTCAGAGATTGCTGCCTCAGCTTGTTTAAGTTCTTTGATTGCATACAAGGGTTTCTGATGCATCTTTTTTGCTCCTTTGATGGTCGGTATTGAGCAGTGAAATTGTCAGGCATTTTGGATGCAGCAGTCACCAGGTTAGCTTCTCTCACCCCCTGGTTTAAATGAGAAATTTCTGATTTCAGCCTATTAACGTCAGTGAAAAACTCTTTTTTTTTTTTACATTTTGCCTGTTCTGCTTTGATTTAATTTTTCTGTAGGTGCAGAACCATGTTTCTCAGTAGTTGGTCTTTCAACAACTTTAGAAATTTTGTATTTTTACATTTCAACTCTGCCCTGCTCCATTATAGTTAACACAGAGACAAACACACAAAGTGAGAGAATCAGGAATGGAGGGTGAAAAGATAAGACTTGCTAAGAGAGCCTAGAAGGCCAGGTAAAGCAATAACATGTGCACCACAAATTATTTTAACCCCTCGTATTTTCTCCACACCACTGAGACAAACACTTCTAGAATAATTTAAAACAGAAAACAGACATATATATTTACAAATAAAGTAATCCTAAATATTTACAAGTATTATACTCAAGTCATTTCCAGCACCCTGTGTGAGGAAGAAAACCACAGTTACCGCTTTCACGTTGAACAGCAGCCATGGTCATATTATCACTTTCTCGTTGCAAAGCCACCATAACTGAATTAAATTTACTTTGTAGTCATTCCAAACTCTAAGCTTTGAATCAATCCTTGGCATAACCGTTTAGCAATACTTTTCAATCCTCCAAAGAGTTAATAAAACTGAGGATGATAACACTCTCATGTTTACAAACCGGATTCCAAAAAAGTTGGGACACTAAACAAATTATGAATAAAAACTGAACGCAATGATGTGGAGACGGCAAATGTCAAATCAAATCAAATTTATTTATATAGCGCTTTTCACAACTGATGTTGTCACAAAGCAGCTTCACAGAATTCCAGTAAGACAAAGATTTGACATGAAATGTAAAAAACAAAATGTAAAACCCTCAAGTGAGCAAGCCAGGGGCGACAGTGGCAAGGAAAAACTCCCCCAGCTGAGGAAGAAACCTTGGGAGGAACCAAGGCTCACAAGGGGTGACCCATCCTCCTCTGGTCAATCTACTGGTGATAATAGTTAGTGGCAAATGTCAATATATAATAGTTAGGAGATGGTTAGTCAATATTTTATTTGTAATAGAAAATAAATGACAGATCAAAAGTTTAATCTGAGTAAATTTAACATTTTAAATAAAAAAATATGTTGATTCAAAATTTCAGTGTTCAACAAATCCCAAAAAAGTCGGGACAAGTAGCAATAAGTGGCTGGAAAAAGGAAATTGAGCAACAGCTGGAAGACCAATTAACACTAATTAGGTCAATTGACAACATGATTTGGTATAAAAAGAGCTTCTCAGAGTGTCAGTGTCTCTCTGAAGCCAAGATGGTAAGAGGATCACCAATTCCACCATTGTTGCACAGAAAGATAGTGCAGCAATACCAGAATGGTGTTACCCAGTGTAAAATAGCAAAGACTTTTAAGTTATCATCTTCAACCATGCATAACATCATCAAAAGATTCAGAGAATCTGGAACAATTGCTGTGCGTAAGGGTCAAGGCCATAAAACTCTACTGGATGCTCGTGATCTCCGGGCCCTTAAACATCACTGCACCTCAAACAGGAATGCCACTGTCAAGGAAATAACAGGCTCAGGAATAATTCCAGAAAGCATTGTAAGTGAACACAAAGGCCAGGGGTCTTTTAAAATGGAGTGTGGCAAAATGGAAGACTGTTCTGTGGTCAGATGAGTCACGATTTGAAGTTCTTTATGGAACACTGGGACACCATGTCATCCGGACCAGAGAGGACAAGAATAACCCAAGATGTTATCAACGCTCCGTTCAGAAGCCTGCATCACTGATGGTATGGGGTTGCATGAGTGCTTGTGTCATGGGCAGCTTGCATGTCTGGAAAGGAACCATTAATGCAGAGAACTATGTTCAGGTTCTAGAACAACATATATGCTCCCCTCTAGACGTCATCTTTTTCAGGGAAGACCCTGCATTTTTCAACAAGTTAATGCCAGACCACATTCTGCAGCAACCACAACATCATGGCTACATAGGAGAAGGATCCGGGTACTGAAATGGCCAGCCTGCAGTCCAGATCTTTCACCTAAACAAGTTGTTTACATTTGATGCATTATAAAGAGGAAGGTGCAACAAAGAAGGCCCAAGACGATTGAACAGTTAGAGGCCTGTATTAGACATGAATGGCAGAGCATTCCTATTTCTAAACTTGAGAAACTGGTCTCCTCTGTCCCCAGACGTCTGTTGAGTGTTGTAAGAAGAAGAGGGGATGCCACACAGTGGTAAAAAATGGCCTTGTCCCAACTTTTTTGGGATTTGTTTACACCATGAAATTTTGAAAAACATATTTTTCCCTTAAAACGATACATTCTCTCAGTTTAAACATTTGATGTGTGATTTGTGTTCTATTCTGAATAAAATACTAGATGTTGGCACCTCCACATCATTGCATTCAGTTTTTATTCACAATTTGTTTAGTGTCCCAACTTTTTTGGAATCCGGTTTATACATTATTACTCCAATAACCTCATAAAATGTAGTTGTAGTGAAATAATTATGCCCCACATTGCTGCAGCATTAATACTACATAGTGGAGTCAATGATAATTCCTTATTACTGAATTAATAATTATTTATTTAATTCATTTTGTTAAGCTCTAAGTTTGGGAGCCATTAAGTAATATGTAGTGTCTTTACCGGTCCAATTTTAGCTTGGACAAATAGGAAATGTTGGATGACTTTACATATAATATAGCAGAATTAGCTTGAATGAATTATGATAATTGACCCGCTGTAGGTTCTTGGCTCTGAAATTGAATCTGAACTAAAAGTAATAATTCTGTACAAGAAAGGTGCACTCACACAAACAAATAACCAAGGATTGGTTTTATCACACAACTGGTTTATTAAATGTAATATCAAATAATGAATATTGATATGGAATAAGAATATAATGAATGGATTACAGCGATACATGAGGGAGCAGGGAGATTAATATATGAGGGAATTTCTCTATGATATTTACCCTAAATTCTAAAAAGGCTATAGTTTATCCCAGCAAGCGTTCAGCACCAACCTCCTGAGCTATGAAAGAAATGAAACCATGTGACCTCATGTATCCCTGGAAATGGGCTGGAGATAGCTGGGAGTATGTCACTGACACACAGTGCTTTTCAGCACGGGCTTCCTGGAGCACTGCAGATGCAGGCCTTGTAGCACTACAGCAGCGGCCATTCCTCTTCCCCCTCTTGGCCAGAGATCTGGCAACCACTCCGGCAGAGCTGGTGGCATTCTGAAGGTCTCTGTGGGAATTCTCCATCATCTATAAACCATCTCCTTGTGAGAGACACGTCCATGCAGGTCTTTCCTGGGCCTTCTGCTCAGAAAATCATTCTGAGGGAAAATGTGGCCTTCTTCTCCGTCGCTGATCCCGAAGCTCTTGTCACCACTTTGAGGGTCAGATGTCTGAGGTCTTCTTCATGCTCTGGGCGTGGCATTGAGCTTTGCTGGAGTTAAACTATAGCTTTTCTTAAACTATTGTTTTCTACTAGAAATAAAAATAAAATAAAACTTCTGGTTGGAAGTTCTGGGTTTGTTTTATCTGGAACCTGCTTGAGGAGCCCAAGACTGTTTAAGAGAGAGCCATAAGAGAGTCTGATTCCTGAAGAGAGCTGAAGAGCTGGACTCTGAACTGTGAGCTCTAGAGAGAGCTGGGGCTCTCCCTTAACTGACTACCCTAGCTGAGATGCATTAGAGAGAGAAGTTCTACTTTTTCTTTTCTCCTTTTTCTGCATTCCCTTTTTTTCAGAGTGAGTTTTTTTGCACCACTGGGTTTTAACCAGGTTTTAGGAAACCCGCCTTGAATGCCTGATTGGTACCCCTCAGGGATTGATTATTGGAGCATCTCTTGCTCCTGATTGGATGTTTGCTGCACCCAATTTATGACACTTCATAAGACAAAAGACTTAAGGAAAATTCCTGTTGAATGAAAATCCGAGAATTCTGAATCATACTTTTGCAATATAAAAGATTATATGTTGACACAAAGTAATATCATTCAGACAAAAGCCTGTGTAGTGGAGTATGGACCGAATAAAGAAATCGGAGTTCTTCATTAAAAAACTGTCCCCTCTAACAAGGATTTTCGTTTTACAACAGAACCCGACATTCCACAGGATTGTATGTGTGTGTGCAGACCCGCTTTGATAAACACTCACGCACACACAAGGTTTACATCAAAGATGGAGCAGGACACTTTCCAGCAACACTACCCCTCACCCCCTTAGGATGCCAGATAACGAACCCACTTTATTATGCTCTTAGGCAAAAGGTAAATTCAAACAAAAGTGGGATAACTATGAGTTACAATCCCGTTTTATGATGAGTGGCGCCTAAACGACGCTGACTCATCTCGTGTGAAAACTAAAACAGATGGCCAAAATTGACCTCGCACTGAACTCCTGGAAACTCATCTGCAATAGATGAACAACATGGATCAACAGCGACCCCAAGTGGACATTGGCGAAACTACGCCTCGCCCGAGGTTGCCTAAACAATAACGAAAATAAATCAAACTCTGATTAATATGTACACACAATATGTACGAATGTCATTCTATTGTCTTCAGATGGGGACATCTATCAACCAATGAAGTGACGTGTATTACTGCTGTCAATCATGAAAGAAATTTCTGTCTCTAAACTAAAGGAAACGAATTAATATTTTTCTAACATAACATTGTACATGAGACGTAAACACGAGGTACCCAAGATAAAATCTTATGTAAATGTTTGATTAATAATCCAGGACACTCATTGTGATATGTTACTAACATGTATAGGAAATTTTGATACGCGAAATTTCTATCTTATTACTGTTTGAATCTCTGATTCAACCTTCCCCCTTTTCTCTTTTGGGAAACAAGTCACGTGAGCCTCGGACCCACATCCAATCAAAGGAAGGACACCTCCCAATAGGGCGTGACCGCGCTACCTTTGAAAAGAGGATGCCGGCTCATTTCTCTCTAATCTAAACTCTAATCTAAGCTCTTGCATTTTAAATTCTAACTCTTACGCTTCACTTCTATTTTACACTACTCTCTTACTCTTAACTTCGTTTCCGCTCTGAACGCCTTTACGCGTTCTCTTTGTTTTATCTCTTCAAGCTCCAACCTCTCCAAGCGAGACGTTTTCTCCTCCTCACGCCGATGAACAAAGACTTTTGGAAGAAACTCACTAAGCTCCCAGGAGACGTCTTGAATTAGCTAGTGTGAGAAAGTCTACGAATACGTCGAGTGATTTGAATACCTTCTTTTCTTTTAATTGTGTTTGTTTTATCGCCCATCGAAGTTTGATCTCACGAGTGATCAAAGCGGGTGAAACTTATTCGTGGCCAGAATAAGATATCACCCTTTTAGATTAGTTGATAGCGGATATATTAGCGTTATAAGCCGACTTCTGAGGGCACTACTTCTGGAGAATCGAGCGACGAGGCAACCACTCTGAAGACGCCTCCCCTTTCTCGGGGGAAACCAGCCAGGCCCGCGGTCCTCCGTGAAAAAATTAAATCCCGTCCAACGTTACTACGCCTGAGGCCAAGAGCTTCTGACTCACCCTGGGAGGAACTACCTTTCAACGAGCCTACTTTCAAGGCGCTGCGTGGACGAGAGGCAAAACCCGGAGCACGGAGATCAAACCGTGGGACCCGACGGCTTGGCAGAAAAACGGCGAACGAGTAAGCCAGCTAAATTCTCACATTCTCCAGAAGCTGATGCCTAATTAAGTCCCTTTATAAATTTATACGTAATCAAACCTCAGTTAGCAACACTTTAGTCACAAGCCATAGTGCCTAGCTTATCTTTAAAGTCGAATCAGCTTCCCCTGCGTTGATGCCGTGAGATTGCAAGATTATGCTATATTAATTAAATATCCTTCTTCTTTGTTAATAAAAACTTTCACTATTTGAAATTACAGTGTGTACAGTCTGTTCATTAAAATTTCTGAAAATCCTGAAGATCTCACTTAGCTTGACTATTATTCATTCTCAAACTAATTATTAACGCTTTAATTGCTTAAACCAATTATAAACTTTAATTGCTATCATTAGTCAAATATCAGTAATTATAAGAGTTTGAATAAGGTCAACGCTATAAACACAATATATAAATATCAAATATATATTTATATATATATCACGGTGTATGACCAATACACAACATACACTACACATGTTTTACATAATTTTTAACCAAATAACACATGTATGTGTATGTGGCTTCCTTGGTTCCTACATAAGTTCATATAAAAAGGTGATTTTAAACACATGTATATTTATTTGAAAGTAGAGTTGGAAAAGTTTACAGAGATGTTACCAGGTCGCAGCTTGCTCACTCTTTCCCACCGTCAGTGAGAGCATACACATATTATAGAAAATGTTATCACCCTCAGTTGTTAGATGAATAATCTGTCCCCTGCAAGCATCAAGGTTATAGACCGATGATACACAGGCATAGAAGAGACAAACAACACTGAAAGAGTTCACAGTGATCTAAAACAATGTATAAGAGAATCAGAATAAAATATAAAATTAATATGAAATTAATCACTTTCCAAAAATGGTCTTAGAACTGGTCATGGCTGTCTCATGGACGAAAAGCTTCCACCCAACCTGGGTTTTTTTCACTTATGTGTTTGGCAGACGATTCAAGTCTTATATTGTCCACTTTACCAGCTGAGATGTCTTGTTTCAGCTGAATCATTTCAGAATTGTTTCTCCTGCTTGGTAATTTTTCCTAGATATTACATTTTCACTAATTCGAGTGTGGACCACTGTGTTCTCTTATTCAAATGCATCTCTTTCTGCCTTGACTTCCCTTTACCTTTTCCTGGTAAGTTTATATGGCTTGAAGCTAATTAGGAATTTCCTTTTTATTATTAATACCAGTAAATAATTCCATTGAACTGTTTAGCAAAGTATACAACAACTAGTTGCTCCACAGTAAGATGTTAGTAAGCTGTTAACAGTGCACCCCTGTTATGACCAAAGCCCCTTAATGACCAAATGCTGTCTAGTTCTGTTAAGATACCGCAAGGCATACTGCATTTGTACTTCAAACACATGCACACACATAATGTGCATCATGAAATAATTAAACACAAGAGCAGAAATAATTCTTTCCAGATATAGTTCATTCCAGATATATATCAGAGTTCATTCTATATATATCAGGGTTCCTTTTATATATATCGGGGTTCATTCCAGATATATCAGGGTTCATTTTATATATTTTGGGGTTCATTCCAGATATATCAGGGTTCATTCTATTTATATCGACATTGATTAAATGTTTGGCTTGCCATAATACATAATTAAATAAGTATAAAAGGAGTATTTGACCTTGAAATTTTGTGTGTTGGTAATTTAGCCCAGTGTTTAATAAATGGCTTACTGAAATTTAATATTTCATTTGGAAATTAAGGTAATATTTTAATTAAAAAAATAAATTTCATTAAAATGCCAATTAATTTAACAAGCAGCAAACACACTGGATTAGAATTTATATTTTAACAGTGTTTTACATTTTTTTAAATAAATATCTTATCTGTAATTAGCTGGGCATTTTTGCAGTGTACATTTGCATGTTATAAATAAATGGCTAAATATTTGTTAATAATCTACCAATAGATACACAGTCATCACTTCACATCAGAATCTGTTTGAATAGCAATATTTGGTAATGTCTGTGAAATAAAAGTCACATAGTTTCATTCATTTCATTTCATTCATTCACAGAATTCACTAATCAATTCCTATTAAAATTTTAATTAATTTTTAATAAATTAATAATATCACTCCTTACTATAATATGAGTTTAATATCACATATGCAATGTTATCCACTTTCAGTCTTATAAATTATTTATTTATTATTTCTACATTGTGTGAAACTGTCATGAAAAACGGACCAGAAGGAATGTTCCATAATGACTTGGAATAAAGTACACTTTATTCAGTGCACAGATACTTCATAGAATTGAAACTGGTTTGGTGTCCCTGTCTTTAACTCCCACCCACTAAAATATCCACACTACAAGCACAGTCCCACAGTGATTTGGGCCTGAGCAGGATCCCTCCGCAGCCGAAACACACTCTTCCCTGGATTATTCTTGTTGGATTATGATCTAAAGCACATTCCTGAAGAAGTTCAACTTTCATCTGTGTGTGCTGCTGTGCCTTTTCATGGCACTGCTCTGCACCTTTCAACTAGGAATGTAACGCTGCGGCTGTGATTTAGTGCATTTGATTCATGTATAAAATGAAATAAATTATTTCTATAAAGTTTTTAAAGAGAAGGCTGCAGTGTTATTAAACTTTCAGTTCTCTATTTCATTGACACTCAGGAAGAGATTCCAGTCAATGACTAATCTGACTCTTATCTGAGTGACAGACTTTGTCTGAACCAGCTTATATTTCTTATAAAGATTATGTAATAAGATTTCATTCTGAATTAAAGTTACCTATGGCTTCATTCTGAACTGCATTTAATTCAAGTATTTTTGGTCACTATTTATAGTGAACAAGTCATATTAATTCAACAAGTATATATTCAACAAGTATATATAGTATATAATACGTATATATTAATTCAATAAATACCAAAAACTGAAAAAAAGTGTGTATGCACATGTGAAACTGTCCACAAATGTGTGACAATTTGCACAAATGCAATTGTCCACAGGTATGTCATGTAGTGTAGTTATGTGATATAGTCTATGTTGTGTGCTCTTCTCGTGCAGACAGCAGTGTTTTCCTCATTTACAACGAGGATCACAATAAATGTGTGACGGTGGTGAACTCCAGCCTTGCTCAGGCAGCGGACTGTGACCCGTCCTCCGACTCGCAGCGTTTTCGCTGGATCTCCTCTTCTCGAGTCCTCAGCATCTCCCACAAACTGTGCCTGGGGGCTCAGGACCTGACAGAGTGGGTGAAGGTGATGCTGTTGCCCTGCAACGAGCTCAGCCCCCTACAGACCTGGGAATGCAAAAATGAGACCCTGTTCAGCCTGAAAGACCAGGCCCTGCATTTAAACTATGGAAACCGCGATGAGCCCTACATCGTGATGTACTCCGGGACCAGGCCCTGGAGCCGATGGCAGATTTACGGGAGCAAGGACAATCTGTGTTCACATGATTACCAAGGTAAGAAATCTGTTACAGTGACAGATGGGTTTTACAACTTACTGAACTCTGGTATAGATGAATGCTTAATACTGTTTAATATTAATGTTAGTATTAATACAAAAAAAATAATATTAATAATACATTTTATTTATAAAGTGCTTTTCAGTGACCCAAAGTATTAACAATATAAAACAGAACAAAATAATAGCAAAGGACAAACAGACACATGGCAGCAAAAATCATCTTACACACAAAAAGTAAAACAAAACAAGTGTAAATAGAGGCCATTTAGCAGCACTGAGCCACATGTTTAAATGGGGTCCCAAGATTAACAGTCAATGTAAGCTGTAGCAGCTTAATAGCTGGTAGTCGAATGAACCAGCAACAGACTCCGCATGTCTCCAGCCAAAGCTGGCGGACATTGAGAACATGTTCCCCCTCACCATCACCAGGACCAGCCCCAGAAAACCGGCCAACCCCTGAGCACTGGCATGGGGGGCCCATCTCATCCAAATCAACAGCAGCTAGCGCCGGTGTTAGCAAACACTCACTCGGCCCACATCAGCAGCAACAGCCACAGCAGGACACCAAGCACAGGCACATGCAGCAGGCACCTCGGTCCACAGTCCCAGTGCACAGAGCAGCGAAGACAGTCAGGCTATTGCCGAACTGGGTCAATAGAAACAGCTTCCACGGTCAGCAGGCCCTGTCGTTAGCATCGGAGATATAAAACAGATGGAGAAACCAGGTCCCCAGGTAAGATCTCAAAGCAGAGAGTAGCAGAGGAGAAAAACCCACTGCATTCAGATGCCCTCATAGAGAGTGATAAATTAAACAAAATGACTAAACCAACAAATAAAGTTGGTTGGTCGCCAGTGTGTTCTGACCTGGCACTGACGTCGGACAGACAGATATGATATGAACTCCTGCATTTTAAAGAAACATCCCACTAACATGGGACACACCCACTGTAAAGTAGTTGAAAAGCAGGTAGGGTGCGTATCGATCCCCAGGGGAAAGATAAAGGTGAGCACACCCAGTTCACTCCCAATTTGGTCAAACATAGGCATGCTAGGAATTGTTTGGCATGTTGCCAATGGAAGAACTTAGTCTTTATACATGTGTAGGTGGGAGAAGCCGACCAGTTGATAAGTGGAGAAGTGCATGTAGCTGAATTAATTGCTATTATGATATATGATATTATTCTTAAGTTGCAAGGGTTTTTTCAAGATTTTTTGCAGCTGACCCAGGTTTAACTGGAAAGTCAGCAAGATTTAAAATTAAATCTGATAATTTATTTCTTGCCACCTTTGGACCCAGAAACAGGACCTCTGTTTTGTTGCGCTTTAGAAGGAGGAAGTTACACAAGTGAAGGGCAAAAGGCAGAATGCTTGAATTGCTTGAATTTCTACATGTTTCTGTTGCCTTTTAACTGGAATTTGAATGATTTACACAAAATTATTCTATAATAATTACTAAATATTACAGAGAGAACACATGACTCGGCCTAAACTGAATGTTTTAAACACAGTTATATATTTATGAGAAAATATGGGAAATAAGCATTTTGAACAAATCAAAAACAAGGAGAGGTCAATTTAACATCAGTTGTGAGTTTTAAAGGCTATAGGTGAAAACAGCACAGTGCTTGGGGCAGGTGTTCACAGTGGCTCTTGGGGCTCGTATCAGAAGATCAAGGAGGTGCGCCGCCTGTGTTTAACAGTGTTTTAAAATTTTTGATGGAAAAAGACCATGTAGTTTTTGTCCTTCAGTGTTTCTCAGGCTTGGTTTCAGCCTTTTTTTCTCTCTTGTTTTCACTTTGCCCTTTTTGTAATAAAGTCCAAATTGCTCACGTCTGTCTCTAGACTTTGCTTGCATCCAGTAAGCAGCTGAAACTGGGCTTTCTTTACATGGAAATTATTTTGGAATTACATTCCCTCCCTGGAAAAGAGCAGAGGAACCCTGTCTCTACTGAACTATGGTGTAAGCCCATGTTGACATTTTATTAAATTTTTTAGACAGAAATTAATTTAATTAAACATTAATTATGAAAACTGTGGAAAATTATGTAATTCACACGATCTTTAGATCTTCAGTTATTAATAAATTAGTACGTTTTTTGAGGTCATCTGACATACCACCTCTTGCTGCTTCACGTATCACCAGTGGTGTGTGTTCCACAGTCTGAGAACCATTTTAGAAGATATGAGCTCTGACAGCGACAATATGTTAGAGTTCAGGGAACAAATCAAACGTGTCTGTCTCAGAGAACACAGGAGTTATGTTAGTGTCTGCGGTCTGACTTCTGGTGTCTGTTTTAAACTGTGGTAATGACCAAATGGAACGGAAATGAGGAACGATCCCCAAAACAGCATCATTTCACACTTATCTCTCACAGTTTGAGCATGAACCTGTAGAATAATTGTAAACTGTAAATCCAAAAGGTTGTACACACATTTAATAATCATTAAATTAATCTGTTTAATGCACACACACACTGTAGGAGTGGACGTGGGTTAGAGGGATATAAACCTCCCAAGCACTGGGAGCAGTGGAACAGTGTTCTTTGAAGTGTAATACCGTTGGGAGTGAGTTGGAGTGATGTTTTTAACCCAGAATTAATCATCCAACATCAGTAGCTGCTCTCCCTATGAGGAAGGTACTAATGATTCATATCATTATATAAATAATATTAATGATCTTTATTGATATTGTAGCTTTGATAATCTTAATGAAGCATTGCAGTGGATGACAGGACATGAGAAAAATAAATAAATAAACACAAACAAGTATCAATAACTTGGTGAAAATAAACCTGAAAATAATACAGCTAATAAAATAATAAACAATATTATTAGAAAATAAAAGTGCAGTGGTCTGAGGGTTGGGGCTGTAACAGAGAGATGACCAGTGAGTCATAGTGTCCAAGGGAACACTACTGGCCTCTGTGTAGGTAGGGTGACCCTTTATTCTCCCCCAGCTCCTAGCATAATGCTAATCACTGTGGGTGACACAACAGCTGATATAAATGATCTGGATATTTAGCATTCTCCTCCAAGTGTGTTGATGTGCTCAGTTCAGCTGTGTTTGCAGAGAAGTTTGAAAAGAAGCAGTAGTTGTCCTGAAGTGTCTCAGAGGAAGGCTGTGCTCCTCATTCTCCCAGATTAGAGACAGTGTGAGACTGAGGGAGCCTGAGTGAACAGGAGGAATTATCTAATCTGAGGAGAAATATTACAAAAATATAATTATTTAAAAATACATTAAAACATTCAGTTTATTTTGGACGATCAGATTAAATCTTCAGCTACTGCTGTGACACCAACAAGTCCTTTATGATATTTAAATCCACTGTGTGTGTGTGAGTGCGTGAGAGAGAGAATAGAGGAAGTGCTGAGTGCTGAACTCGTCAGTCAGTAAATACTGGGACAGTATGGAGCTCAGTTCACTCTCAGTGATGCTCTGTGAGTAAATATGTTTTATTTTTTAAATTAGTTTTTATAATTTACTTTAAATCTTAATTAGAGTGAATTTTTGAGAGCTGTTTAAATTCACAGATGTTGGGATAAGGATTAGAGAAGGGTCGATCAGTTTGAGTTAAAAATAATAAAATATTCAAGTTGTTTCTGTATTTTATTCATTCACAGTGTATATTTATGTTTGTTTTTTTCATCTTGTGTGAAGTCTTGCCCTAAATTTAACTCATAAATAAATCAGTATTGAAACATTAGTGCTTCACATTAACATATTTTATGCAACATCCTCATATGAAAATATTAATGTACAGTTTTTTTTAAAAAAGCAAAAGGAAGTTTTAAACAAATGTATTTAACACATTTAACACATGTAACACACACACACACACACACAGAGAGAGAGAGAGAGAGAAAGAAACATGAGCTGCAATGGGAGTTATTTAATGACAGATCATTAAGTTTAGTTAAAACTAAATCTAAATATTACATTTTCTGAAATGTACTGGTTTTCACTAAAATATTAAATAATTCCCCATTTTTCAGCACAATAACATTTCTAAACTGATTATTACTGGTGTCATTATTAAGATATTAACTTTAATGTAATGAGTATATTATCAGTAGCACATTCTACTACAGTCTGCTGTACTCTGTAGAAATTGTGTTACTTTTATTGTTTTCTGGCCACAGTTCAAACTGACTCATTACAAACCTGTTCCCAGTTAATGATTCTGGGGTCATTTCTAACCCAGACTCTCCTCATTTTCTCATCTCTCCAGTAAAGTAGGGCTGCCCTGAATAACATTTATCATATATTTTCCTTTCTGCCTTATTTTACTGTGTTCTGTGCATTGAGCAGTGTGTGGTGTTTTAAGGTGGTATCAGGCCTGCACTGGGAGACACCTTAGTTGTTTTTATAACTTTTTATATTAATGCATCACATCTTCTGTTCTTCTCCCTGCTTTAGTGCTGACTGTTCTCCTCCACTGTGGACAAGCTCAAGGTGAATCATTACATCTTCATTTATTCTTTCATTGGCATTCAGAGATATTTTCATGTATCACTTGTGCTTTCCATTTAATCAGAGGTTCTCCAACTGCTCCTGAGAGAACCAGAGACTGAACAAATCTATTCCTGTTTTCTCCATTTTACAGAGGATCATGTATCTCTCTGAACCATGTGGGGATCCTGGGGCTGCTCTGAATACAACAGTGACAGTGTAATACAATAATAGATACAGTATCTGGTGTGACCACCATTTGCCTTACGCAGTGCAGCACATCTCCTTCACATAGAGTTGATCAGGTTGTTGATAGTGGACTGTGGAATATTGGGCCACTCCTCTTCAGTGGCTGTGTGAACATCATGATGCAGCATGATGTGATTTGACTGTGGTCAGCAGAGCTGGATGAGGCTGCTCTGTGTTAGAGATCAGTGGGTCAGTTATTTACAGAAACATTTTGGTTTGAGGTGAGGTGAGGTTAAGAGTGGAGCTCTTGGATTTGAAGTGCTTTGTGCTGCAGTGTGGTTGGATCTGGACTTTAGCTGGTTGAATTGGTAAAACCAATAGGAATCAGCCTAATCCTGCCCTGCACACCAGGGGCATTTCTAGATTAGCGTACTTGTTGTACTGGGGCACACACAGGGTCCATGTTGTTTATGTGCACTCCCTTCAACAAATAAAAACAGAAATTGTGTAAGTTTCCCCAGTTTTACTCCATTTTCTAAAACTCACCAACATTCCTCTGACATATTTACACCTGGGGTTCACTGAAATGTGAGAGAACTGTGTAATTAGATACTTTCTGCAGTAAATTTATCTAATGTAATATCACTTTGTCTAGAACTGAGAGATTCATAAATCACGTTTTTAAAATGAACACTTTAATGAGAATGTTGGATGTGTTACATGCTCTTACCAACATTTCCTGTGAGCAGGGGATGTCTGAGTGTTTAATTTAGTGGGATTGTGTGTACTTTTGGTCGGTTCATTGGCAGTAGAAGGTTCTTCCTGTATTGAGAGAGTAAGTTTAGATCCTGAAACTAAACAAAAGTAGAAAAGATAAAAGATTATTAATGTTGAACAACAAATTTACAAACATCTAAAATGAACAAAGCCTTATCACTGAGTGTTTATCGGGGCGACACTTCCACTGTAAAGTAAAAACACCTCTGATCTGTTCATTGTTTCTTATCAGCAGCAAAACCTAAGCCAACAGCAAGAATGGAGCCTCAGAGCACTGTCTACACTGGAGACACAGTTACTCTGATCTGTGAACTGCAGACAGCACTCACTGGATGGAGGTTTCTCTGGTTCAAAGGCACTCCATTAGTAAAACTGAAAGGTGCAGATGGAGACAGAGTCAGTGTAACAGCGTCCAACACAGGAACAGAAAAGTATCAATGTGTAGCACACATAAAACAATACTATTACTCAGAGTTCAGTAATCCAGTCAAGATTTCAGTGAGAGGTGTGTTACAGATTCAGTTTCTTCACAAACGTTTGACTGAAAATATACTAAAATGGTTTACAATGTATAAGTATCATCATGTCTCTTGTTTGTGTGATTTTTTAAAAGTGAGACCAAAGGCTAAAGTGAGGGTGCAGCCAGATGAGCATGTTTCCATCGGAGACAGAGTCACTCTCACGTGTGATGTAGAAAGTGGAGATGTGTGGAATTACGAGTGGTTTAAGGATAATAAACCTCTCAGTGATGCTCAGATGAGGAAGGAATATGAAATCTCTGCTGTTGATGAGTCTCATACAGGTGTTTATAGCTGTATGGGAACACAGTCAACACAGCCACTCTACTCAGAGACCAGTGATGCAGTTACACTGACTGTAGGTGAGTGTCTCATACATAATCCTATGACCATGATCTCTCTTTTAACCACAGTGTCTAAAGCCTTATTCATGTGTGATTAGTTTTACATGAGGAGGTGTGGTAATGTTATTATTATCAGAGTTTCTAAAAATCCAAGCAAAGCCTTTAAGTGAATGTCTCTGTATTTCTGTGGTGGGAAAGTGGTGTGTAAACTATGTAGCCCTTCCCACCTCTGTCCTTCATAGAAAGGTCAGTTATTTCATGAGAATCAGCCATAAATATTAGAGAGAACCTGAGCTAAAATTACATTACCCTACCTCCACATTTAAAACTAATCCTGTTTGTAAAGGGTTTAAAAACCAGTTGAATTCTGGGATCTGGTCATAATTCCACTCACATTGTAAAGGGAAATCAGCTCTGATCTCTACATCATTTCATATCAACAGTGAAACCTAAGCCAACAGCAAGAGTGGAGCCTCAGAGCACTGTCTACACTGGAGACACAGTTACTCTGATCTGTGAACTGCAGACAGCACTCACTGGATGGAGGTTTGTCTGGTTCAAAGGCACTCCATCAGTAAAACTGAAAGATGCAGATGGAGACAGAGTCAGTGTAACAGTGTCCAACACAGGAACAGAAGAGTATCAATGTGTAGCACACATAAGACAATACTATCACTCAGAGTACAGTGATCCAGTGAAGATTTCAGTGAGAGGTTTGTTACAGATTCAGTTTCTTCACAAACGGTTGACTGAAAATATACTAAAATGGTTTACGGTGTGTAAGTATCACCATGTCTCTTGTTTGTGTGATTTTTTAAAAGTGAGACCAAAGGCTAAAGTGAGGGTGCAGCCGGCTGAGTGTGTTTCCATCGGAGACAGAGTCACTCTCACGTGTGATGTAGAAAGTGGAGATGTGTGGAATTACGAGTGGTTTAAGGATAATAAACCTCTCAGTGATGCTCAGAGGAAGAAGGAATATGAAATCTCTGCTGTTGATGAGTCTCATACAGGTGTTTATAGCTGTAGGGGAACACAGTCAACACAGCCACGGTACTCAGAGACCAGTGATGCAGTTACACTGACTGTAGGTGAGTATCCTATTCACGTGTGATTAGTTTTAAATGAGGAGGTGTGGTAATGTTATTATTATCAGAGTTTCTAAAAATCCAAGCAAAGCCTCTAAGTGAATGACTCTGTATTTCTGTGGTGGGAAGGCAGTGTGTAAACTATGTAGCTCCTCCCACCTCTGTCCTTCATAGAAAGGTCAGTTATTTCATGAGAATCAGTCATAAATATTAGAGAGATCCTGAGCTAAAATTTCATTACCCAACCTCCACATTTAAAACTAATCCTGTTTGTAAAGGGTTTAAAAACCAGTTAAATTCTGGGATCTGGTCATAATTCCACTCACATTGTAAAGGGAAATCAGCTCTGATCTCTACATCGTTTCATTTCAACAGCGAAACCTAAGCCAACAGCAAGAGTGGAGCCTCAGAGCACTGTCTACACTGGAGACACAGTTACTCTGATCTGTGAACTGCAGACAGCACTCACTGGATGGAGGTTTGTCTGGTTCAAAGGCACTCCATCAGTAAAACTGAAAGATGCAGATGGAGACAGAGTCAGTGTAACAGTGTCCAACACAGGAACAGAAGAGTATCAATGTGTAGCACACATAAGACAATACTATCAATCAGAGTACAGTGATCCAGTGAAGATTTCAGTGAGAGGTTTGTTACAGATTCAGTTTCTTCACAAACGGTTGACTGAAAATATACTAAAATGGTTTACGGTGTGTAAGTATCACCATGTCTCTTGTTTGTGTGATTTTTTAAAAGTGAGACCAAAGGCTAAAGTGAGGGTGCAGCCGGCTGAGCGTGTTTCCATCGGAGACAGAGTCACTCTCACGTGTGATGTAGAAAGTGGAGATGTGTGGAATTACGAGTGGTTTAAGGATAATAAACCTCTCAGTGATGCTCAGGGGATAAAGGAATATGAAATCTCTGCTGTTGATGAGTCTCATACAGGTGTTTATAGCTGTAGGGGAACACAGTCAACACAGCCACGCTACTCAGAGACCAGTGATGCAGTTACACTGACTGTAGGTGAGTGTCTCATATTTCTCGTTCTATTTCTGACACCAAGGTCCATGTCAGCAGGGTCCACTTCACCTCTACCCTGTTTCTGGTGACATCACACCACACCCTTACTCTGGATCTTGTGGGTGGTGAGCTCACATGATCTTCACACACTGCTCTTTTGGGCTGAGACAAGCCAGTTTCTGTGGTCTGTCCAACCATCAGCCGCTCACCATTAGAGACTACCCCAGGTCTGGCTTCAGGGGAGGTCTCATTGAGAACATGCTGTTCTTTCTGTACTTTTCACAGGTGTGTTTTTTTGGATTGCGTTTCCACTGAAGACATTCAGAGGTGTACACTGACTGACACAACATCATGTGTTAATTTCAATTATATATCTATACAAATATTTTATTTCTTACACCTCTTCCCTTCTTTAACAAGTAACTATTTACATTCAGATAAAGAAGAATGCCTTTGTTTCATTCTCTATCTCAGTGAAATCTGGTCTTACAGTCTTAGTATAGTTAACACATTGTGAACATAATTTTAAAATTGTAGTCATTTTCAGTCTGACACAGAAAGTGTTTTTTTTCCATCACATATACTTCATTAACCAGGTTTTCACAGTCATTTATTACAGGAGGATCAGGAGCCAGCCACTTCCTGGTTATGACCTTGTTTCTTCAGATTAATAAAATGCCCCAAAATATTTCAACTAACTCATAATGTTAGGGATATCTCTCCAAGAACAGTGTATCAAAATCCAAAGTTAATCCTAAATTAAATGATTTCCAGTTTTTAATGCATTTCTGTACAAAAATATTTTAGTTTCAGTTTCATTCACTCCCAAAATATAAGCCAATGGCCAGCCTCCTGAACCCCACATAGTCTCTGACATATTTGGCTTTCCCTGGGTTTTTGCTTTGGTTTAATATAAAATCTAATTACACACTTCCACTTAAAGTCCCTTGAGTTATATGTGAACTGATACATTTCCATTGAATAAAAACTTCAATGGAAATGTATCAGTTCACATATAACTCAATATATATTTTTTATGTAATTTAAGTTCTTTGCCATTAGATATTTTATATATAATTCCTTTGTGGACTCAGACTGATAGACTCCAATAAACAAAGGCAATATTTCATCTTTAACATTGTTGAGGGTGTTATCCTTCATTGTTTTCTCAAAGTAATGTCACAGCTGAAGGTAATGATAAAAGTCTTGATTTTCAAGGTTGTACATTTCTTTAACGAACTCAAAGTCTCTCAACTTGCCTTTTTCCACAGCACTGTGATACGCTGTTACACCTTTGGTCAATCGCGATTTACACCTATGTCAGATTTGGTGTTATATTCCTTTCTGTTCTGTTCCCTTATTCTTTTAGTCTCATTCTCTTTCTCTGTTGTGTGTTTTGTTTGCATTCTACATGTGCTTGTCTTCGGTGGCACGGTGGCGCAGCAGGTAGTGTCATACAGCTCCAGGGGCCTGGAGGTTACGGGTTCCGCTCCGGGTGACTGTCTGTGAGGAGTTGGTGTGTCGTTGGACTCCCACAGTTCAAAAACACATGTTGGCAGGTGGATTGGTGACTCAAAAGTGTCTGTGTGTGAATGTGTGTCTGTGTTGCCCTGTGAGGGACTGGCGCCCCCTCCAGGGTGTATTCCAGCCTTGCGCCCAATGATTCCAGGTAGGCTCTGGACCCATCGTGACTCTGAACTGGATAAGGGTTACAGATAATGAATGAATGTGCTTGTCTTCCTTGTATTTTGGCAGTCACACACCCTTCACGTGTCTAAATCATTGCCAGATTCTGTTCTGTGTTCCCAAATGGTCTTATCAATAATGATTCATCCATCTTGCTCGATAATCAGGATTGCAGGATTGGAGAGAATTAGAGTCTTATTTGAGCTGAAATGTAGTATTTATCCAAATTTGTTCGAGCCATATCATCTTTTGGGAGCTGTAAAGTCTGAAATTTTATTCTTAGTTTTCGTCCCTGCCTCATAAACCTGGAAATAATCTTATCCCATTCAGAAACAGCATTAGGAGGAATTTAAAAAGGGAGAGCGTGCCACAGAGAAAACATGGAAGTATGTTCATCTTTATGACTGCAACCTGGTCCTTAAAACCAAGAAATGAAGTCAAGCCCCATCTTTGAATATCTGTTTTAATATTTGCAGTAAGAGGCCCCAAAATGTACCTCTGACAATTTACAGTGATCATTAGGTAAAGTAATACAGAGTGATGTTCCAGGAGTTTCAATATTGCAAGATCTTCTGTTATTACTCCACAAATTACAAGTAACCAAGCACTGTACTCACAAGATGGAGGTGGTGTGTCTAGACTTTTTCAACCAATGGGGAACTGATTCATTTTTTCATTTGCAGATTTGATTTTGAACAAAGTAAAGAGTTATGGCTTAGTGATCACATTATATACTTTCTGTTTTGTAAACAAAAGAAAGCTGCAAGCAAAAACATACCAGGAAAATGCTACGACTGTGTGGTTTCTGTGGCTGTGTTCAACTCGTTGACAGTTTATACAAACAGGACCCAGTGATCCCGCAGTTTTCGACATGGAAACCAGTGGTCAACCGTGTCATTTCCTAATTGGCTTCTCATGCAATGAATACTGGGAAAGTGAGAGGCTGCACAGGCGGCTGAATGACACGAATCTCCGGCGTGCCGTTCAAACCACCGTATTTTCCAACAACAAAGAAAAATACATTTAGTGAGAATCTGTGCTCAGTTTGGCATTAGTTATCACCATTACTAGAGAATCTTTCTGTTCTATTCATAAACTATAACGTGCATTCTGAATCTCGATAATTATTCAATAAGCTATAGTTTTAATTATAAATCATTATTCTCCTTGTGTAATTCTGACTTATTCTCACAATGATGTTTACATTCTCACTGCATTTAGCAAGATTCTTATATCGAGTCCTTGAGCCACACATTTACTGTGTCTTATTGTAGACATAAATAGTGGGTATGATTGAGATTTCATTAAAGTGTATTAAAATGATATTAGCAGTGCCAAGCACTGTTGTTGCATGATCACATGAAACAATATACATTGAGGAATATGATTTAATTTAAATAAATATAATCGTAAAGTGTTTAAATCACAGTGAATTATCATCAGAAGTCTACAAAATGGCCAAAGCCAATTGAATGGAATGGATAATAAAAATGGAGTGTATATTTTGAGCTCAGAGTTGCAGGTAAGAGTGGAACATTTAAATAAAAACTCAGGGTTAAGTGGCAATTTTGTGTTTCATTTTCATTTTGCTACGGATATCCTTCCATATACTGTGTGTATATAAACACTTATCTGACATTACATAATCTGAAAATGTATACACACTGACAGGTCAAATGACCGTTAATGAGTTTCAGCTGCTGTAGTTCTGTATCTACAGTTGGATGAACTGGTTCTGTGGAGAGTCTAATGGGAATGGGTCAGTGAATGGTCAGTGCGTTAATGAATAGAGCTGTAGTTTTTTGACAGTGAGGTGAAACATCTGAAAAATACAAGATTGTACATATAGTGCAAATTATTTGTGTGTGTGTGTGTGTTATGTCTGTCTGATTCAGGAGCTTCATTCTCAGTCCTCAGTTTGCTCAGTAGTCTAATGGCAGTGTGTCCATATCTGCTGGTGTCCATCATACTGGGAATGAAATGCTACAGAGCTCGAGGTAAGAACTCACATTCTTCATGCGTTTCTGTAAAGCTCCAGTAGTGGATCACTAAAAGGAACTGAGTAAATGTGTTACACACCATCAGCCTTCAGACATTGCTTCATTAAACCTACACCGCATCCTGACGTTATGTTCATCATTGTTTTTTTCACAGCTAAACCAGATGAGATCATCACATGAGGCCTGACAGATGCTGGAGCATCTTGCCACTGCTGACAACCACATTTATATTTTTAATTCCATTCCTCTGTGAGAAAAGCTCCTTCCACTGAAACTCATACAGATCATAGGTCTTTTCTCACATTCATTAATAACGTACAAAATTGTTTTCCTATTTTAATAACTGTGTGCCTTGCTTATATTATTATCTTCATAGCATAATGTAACAAACAATGCTCTATTCTATTTGTAAAAAGCTAAGGCAGTGGCAGTGTTAAACAAGAGTTTTCACAAGTGTATTAAGGTATTTGTAAATGGTTCAATTTACATTTGAGAAGCTAAAACTGATCATTGTTAATTAATGTGATTGATAATTTATTCACTGTTGTTTTTCATATGGTGTGTTTCCTGTTCTACTCAGGGTTCATTTTTTATTTTATAAGAAAATGCTGAACTGTATTAATAAGAGTAAAGACTGTTTACTGTGTCTAAACTGAATAAATGAGTTGTTCATGGTCTTTCAATCTTTATTTAATAACTCTCTACTGTTTTAAAACCAGTAGCAGCTTTTCAGCATCAGACATTACAGTCTCACTCTTGTTCATGAGATCAAGGCAAACTGACAGCAATTACTTACACACTGTAGTTTGAAAAATAGTCTATTTAATAACTTTGTTAATCTGATAGTGAGAAATCTCTAGTCTACATGAGTCATCTCATCTCAGTCATCTGAACACTTCTTGGAGCATGATGATGTACTGTCTCTGACTTTACATCTACAAGGTGGACCACTGAGGTGGGTGTGTTTAACAGAGTGGACAGTGTTTAAAAAATCAATCTATTTGGGGGTGGAGCGTCTGTGGCTGAGACTACGTTCAGGTGTAAAGTTGATAGAAGTTAAAGTGTAAAGTGAAAGGCTTCATCTGTCCGGTCACCAGAGACCAGCTTGATGTCATTATCCACACACACTCCCATCAAACACACTGCCACTGATGAGAGTGACTCCACTCTTCAATAAAATGAACCCACACTGAACCCTACTCACTCTCTCTTTACTGTAGATCAGCACAAAGGAGAGGGGGACATTTCTGGTCCCAAGTGTCCACTGTTAACAAAATCGGTGCTACAAGTGGTTATTTGAGTGATGTCATAGAAGAACCACTTTAGGTTCCACAGAGAACCATGTTTGTTTAAGAGATGTGTGAGTGTGAAGAACCTTTCAAAAAACCATCAGTCGATCTTAAGTTTCTTTACCCATGTAAAGTTATTAGCAAAAACGTTTTTATGGGAACAACAGTGGTTGGAGAGTAGGTAGCTCTGTATTGGATCATTTTGGGTTCACGTTCCTACAGGAGGGTTCCAGGGGTCAGTCCTAATCTTCTTGTACATTACTATTATTCTTTTCTGATCATTCATTACGTGTATGAGATTATTTTTAAGCTGCAAGAGCTTTTTCAAGATTTTTTGCTGCTGCCTGAGGTTTAACTGGAAAATCAGCAGGATTTAAAATAAAATCTGATAATTTTTCTTGCCACCTTTGGACCCAAAAGCAGAACCTCTGTTTTGCTGCTGTTTAGAAGGAGGAAGTTACACAACATCCAGCCTTTCACTTTTACACAGTCCTCTATTTTCTTTAAATTGTGTTTGTCATCGGGCTTGGCTGAAATATACAATTGTGTGTTGTCTGTTCACAGTTCGCAGATGGTCGGTTTAGCCTGTCTGTCTGTCTGCCTGTCTGCCTGGTCCTGGCTCTGGATTGTCAGCAGCTGCTTACAGTACTCTGCTGACAAACTAAAAGATTATGTGCTATGCTGCAAGAAAGTAAGGCAGCACCCTCCCGCATGGGCTGGATACCATCCCTACCTATAAGACCCGGCTTGACCTCAATGTAACCATCCATCCATCCATTATCTGTAACCGCTTATCCAATTTTAGGGTCGCGGGGGGTCCAGAGCCTACCTGGAATCATTGGGCGCAAGGCGGGAATACACCCTGGAGGGGACGCCAGTCCTTCACAGGGCAACACAGACACACACACATTCACTCACACACTCACACCTACGGACACTTTTGAGTCGCCAATCCACCTGCAACGTGTGTTTTTTTTGGACTGTGGGAGGAAACCGGAGCACCCGGAGGAAACCCACGCGGACACGGGGAGAACACACCAACTCCTCACAGACAGTCACCCGGAGCGGGAATCGAACCCACAACCTCCAGGCCCCTGGAGCTGTGTGACTGCGACACTACCTGCTGCGCCACCGTGCCGCCCTCAATGTAACCAATTATCTATAAAAACCACTTGATTTTCAGAACACCACTTGGATATCCAGCAGTTTAATGCCGAAAGTCTGCTGTGGCCTCAGCATTAGCATCATCCTTAGCTTTCCGACTATGTTGCCAAGATGTCACCTATTCACCCAAAACAGCCTGCAGTAGCCATGGCATTTCAGGTACTTACCGCTTTTAGTTGATTTAGGAACTTACACCAGAAACGTTACTGCAGGAGCAGGTGGCAGTTTTAGGGCCTCTGTAATGAATAATCCTGTGGAGACCGTCTATAAAAGAGATCTATGGATGGTTAGTAAGTGGTAAAAACAGAAATAAGTACAGAAATAACAGTAGAAACAAGTAACAGGAAAACCAGGGCAAGCAAAACAGCTTTTTCTAAACAGGTACAGGAACGTCTGCTTAGTGTATGGGTCTGATCTCATAACAGCTGATAGTTCACTCAGTTGGGTTTGGAAGCTGTCCATTAAAATAGCGGCTGGTTTTTGCATTGTGTAGGGGCTTTATGAACTCAGCAATAGAAACAGTATAAAATATTTTTAATCAAACATTTTCACAATAATATGAGATGTATTATTACTTTCTGCTGTAAAATGACTTTTTAGGACAGAGGTTCTCAGACTTTATTGACCAAGTATCACTCAAATTCAAAACAAACTCTCCACGTACCAACTGTGAGTCTTGTCACAGAAACATGTGCCCTCCTGCTTCTTCTTCTGTTCCAGGGGCAGGTGAGGGGCATAAGGCAGAGTCTTGTCTTGAATTTCTACATGTTTTTGTTGCCTTTTAACTGGAATTTGAATGATTTACACAAAATGATTCTACAATAATTACTAAATATTACAGAGAGAACACATGACTCGACCTAAACTGAATGTTTTAAACACAGTTATATATTAATGAGAAAATGTGGGAAATAAGCATTTTGAACGAATCAAAAAGAAGGAGAGGTCAATTTAACATCAGTTGTGAGTTTTAAAGGCTATAGGTGAAAACAGCACAGTTCTTGGGGCAGGTGTTCACAGTGGCTCTCGGGGCTCGTATCAGAAGATCAAGGAGGTGCGGTGCCTGTGTTAAACAGTGTTTTAAGATTCTTGATGAGAAAAAGACCATGTAGTTTTCCTTCAGCTGAATATATTCTTTTATTTTGTCTTCACGTGTACAGAGGTCTCACTTTGTCTCTCTCTGTTTTTGTCCTTCAGTGTTTTTCAGGCTTGGTTTCAGCCTTTTTTTTCTCTCTTGTTTTCACTTTGCCCTTTTTGTAATAAAGTCCAAATTGCTCACGTCTGTCTCTAGCCTCTGTTTGCATCCAGTAAGCAGCTGAAACTGGGCTTTCTTTACAATGATTTTGTAAATTACTGGGGGACTACATTCCTTCCCTGGAAAAGAGCAGAGGAACCCTGTCTCTACTGAACTATGGTGTAAGCCCATGTTGTCATTTTATTTTATTGAAAGTTTTAACACAAATGAATTTCATTAAACATTAATTATGAAAACTGTGAAATATTATGTAATTCACACAAACTTTAGATCTTAAGTTATTGAAAAATTAGTAAGTATTTTTGAGGTCATCTGATGTACCTCCTCTTGCTGCTTCACTTATCACATGTGGTGTGTGTTCCACAGTCTGAGAACCATTTTAGGAGATACAAGCTCTGACAGCGACAATATGTTAGAGTTCAGTGAACGTCACAAGTCAAGCAAGTGTCTGTCTCAGAGAACACAGGAGTTATGTTAGTGTCTGCTGCAGTCTGACTTCTGGTGTCTGTTTAAACTGTGGTAATGACGAAATGGAACGGAAATGAGGAACGATCATCAAAACAGCATCATTTCACACTTATCTCTCACAGTTCTGAACTGTTCTGACGATAGAGAAATTGCATTAGGTTGAATGTCGTTTATTGATTATGATAATGACAGATATTTTAGCGTGATTGGTAATTTGAGTATTCAAATGCCGCAGCAGTAAAGGGGTAATGATTGCGAAATGCGATAGAGTCAAGAGTTGGTCTGAAAATGGCTAAGATCATCGCGTCGACAGAAATCAAATTAATCAACTGCTGATAGAATTTTAAAGTATCACCAGCTAAATGTCATTAAGCTACAGTGTAACAATAATAGTGACATTAATCTGGGGCCACAATGACAGTACATCAGACTGGATGCATTGGACAGAGGGTTGCTAAGTCCTTTTCTACTTCAGTGTAATTGGTGGTGGTTGGTTAATGGTGAGGGGTCTGAGGCTGGCAACAAAATGTTGAAAGTGGATTAGTAGCAGCCTTGAAGTCAAGTACTACAGAGGGGCAGCATTAATGAGATGTCCTTCGTTGGCAGGTGTGCCATAATGGTGTCTTTCCAATGGCATAGAGGGAATTGAGAAATGGAAGGGTGATCTAGAGGGATGACAGATGAGGCCAAATAAGAAGCCCAAAAGGGTCAGCACCGCAGGAACCGCGAGACAGAAAGAAGGCAGTTTGTCACACGGGAGCAAACTCTGAAACAAACAGATCCAAAAGGTGCTGAGGAGCTCAAGCAAGGTGTCAAGGTAGATAGTTGACTCAAGGATAGCGGAGATGCCTAGATGTTGAAAACAAGTTTGTCCAAAGTGGAAATTACATGAATTTGTGGGGTGTATATATAGGACTGAGAGGAGGAGTTTGGGTGTGGTCCTACTTCCAAAATTATATTATTACATAACTTCAATATTTTATATTAATGCATCTTCTGTTCTTCTCCCTGCTTTAGTGCTGACTTTTCTCCTCCACTGTGGACAAGCTCAAGGTGAATCATTACATCCATTACATTTATTCTTTCATTGGCATTCAGAGATATTTTCATGTATCACTTGTTCTTTCCATTTAATCAGAGGTTTTCCAACTGCTCCTGAGAGAACCAGAGACTGTACAAATCTATTCCTGTTTTCTGCATTTTAAGAGGATCATGTATCTCTCTGAACCATGTGGGGATCCTGGGGCTGCTCTGAATACCACAGTAACAGTGTAATACAATAATAGATACAGTATCTGGTGTGACCACAATTTGCCTTATGCAGTGCGACACATCTCCTTCACATAGAGTTGATCAGGTTGTTGATAGTGGACTGTGGAATATTGGTCCACTCCTCTTCAGTGGCTGTGTGAACATCATGATGCAGCATGATGTGATTTGACTGTGGTCAGCAGAGCTGGATGAGGCTGCTCTGTGTTAGAGATCAGTGGGTCAGTTATTTACAGAAACATTTTGGTATGGTTGAGGTGAGGTGAGGTTTAGAGTGGAGCTCTTGGATTTGAAGTGCTTTGTGCTGCAATGTGGTTGGATCTGGACTTTAGCTGGTTGAATTGGTAAAACCAATAGTAATCAGACTAATCCTGCCCTGCACACCAGGGGCATTTCTAGACTAGTGTACTTGTTGTACTGGGGCACACACAGGGTCCATGTTTTTTATGTGCACTCCCTTCAACAAATAAAAACAGAAATTGTGTAAGTTTCCCCAGTTTTACAAAACTCATCCACAGTCCTCTGACATATATGTTACCTGGGGTTCACTGAAATGTGAGAGAACTGTGTAATTAGATACTTTCTGCAGTAAATTTATCTAATGTAATATCACTTTGTCTAGAACTGAGAGATTAATAAATGACGTTTTTAAAATTAACAGTTTAATGAGAATGTTGGGTGTGTTAGATGCCCTTACCAACATTTCCTGTGAGCAGGCGATTTGTGAGTGTTTAATTTAGTGGGGTTGTGTGTACTTCTGGTCGGTTTATTGGTAGTAGAAGGTTCTTCCTGTTTTCAGAGAGTAAGTTTATATCCTGAAACTAAACTAAAGTAGAAAAGCGAAAAGATTATCAACGATGAACAACAAATTTACAAACTCCTTAAATGAACAAAGCCTTATCACTGAGTGTTTATCAGGGCGACACTTCCACTGTAAAGTAAAAACACCTCTGATCTGTTCATTGTTTCTTATCAGCAGCGAAACTTAAACCAACAGTGAGAGTGGAGCCTGAGAGCACTGTCTACACTGGAGACACTGTTACTCTGATCTGTGAACTACAGACAGCACTCACTGGATCCCAGAAATTTCACTGGTTCAAAGGCCCTACATTGAGTACTTCAGTAGAACTGAAAGATGTAGTTGGAGACAGAGTCAATGTAACAGCGTCCAACACAGGAACAGAAGAATATCAATGTGTAGCCAAAGATGAAGAATACTACGTCTCAGATTACAGTGATTCAGTCAAGATTTCAGTGAGAGGTGGGTTCATCCAAATGACTTGATTTGAGGACAGTTATTTTCCACATTATTCCATGCTTTTGAAAGCAGTTCTGTGAGAATATCATTTCTATTTTACAGTGTGTCTCAGACATAAAGAAACACCCTAAAAAATAAAAATGGTTTGTCAGATTGTGATCCAGCTTTAGAACAAACTGTGGGGGAAGGGGGAATCCTGTTAGTCCAGGTCCCCAACGTGACACTAACTTCAGCACCGCTAACAGGTGTGTGACACATCAAACTGGGAGAGGATTTCACCACAGAACAGTAGTGTGTTTGATGTCAGTGTAACTTCACTCATGTTAAAACTGATTCTGGTATGTACAAAAGGTACTCCATAAATAAACCTGCCTTGTTTTCCTTTGCCTCACATTCAGACAGATGTTTTAGTGAAAGTTCATCAGGAATGGGGTGAAAAGGACAGACATAACACTTGAACACGGTGAAGAGCATATCGTACACATTCTGTAGTCCTTATGGTCAATGTTCTGGTTTCACATAAAAGTCACTGCACTGTCTCCCCTCCCCTGTATTTAATGTTTATTTTTTATTGCACTTGTCTCTCATTGTTACACATTTGAACCCTGCACCTTAAGTAGTGCTGTGTGAGTGAGTGGTTTGGTGCTGGAGGAACAATGTTTCATTTCTCTGTGCATTGTACACACTGTAAATGGTTTAAATGACAGTAAGAAACACTTGAATTGATCACTGTTTGAACGTGAGAGTGAATAAAGTGATGACGACATGAAGCACAGCACTGTTCTGTGGTGAAATCCTCCACCAGTTTCATGTGTCACACACCTACATCCCATTTGTAAAACTGAAGGTGAATCCAGGACAGCAGCATTTAAGATGTCCGCCGCATTAGTGACATGCTTTAACAGGTTTTACAGCTTTCTCCTGAAACTGGATCACCGTCTGTCAAACCATTCTCATTTTATATGCTTTTCTTCTTCATTTTAAGACGCAGTGAGACCAAAGGCCAAAGTGAGGGTGCAGCCGGCTGAGCGTGTTTCCATCAGAGACAGAGTCACTCTCACGTGTGATGTAGAAAGTGGAGATGTGTGGAGTTACGAGTGGTTTAAGGATAATACACCTCTCAGTGATGCTCAGAGGAAGAAGGAATATGAAATCTCTGCTGTTGATGAGTCTCATACAGGTGATTATAGCTGTAGGGGAACACAGTCAACACATTCACTCTACTCAGAGACCAGTGATGCAGTTACACTGACTGTAGGTGAGTGTCTCATATTTCTTACTGTGTTTCTACCATTAGAGCTGCATTACTGCTGCAGAAATAGCATCCTTTACATAGTCCTGTGACCATCATTTCTATTCACGTGTGATTAGTTTTACATGAGGAGGTGTGGTGATGTTATTATTATCAGAGTTTCTAAAAATCCCAGCAAAGCCTCTAAGTGAATGACTCTGTATTTCTGTGGTGGGAAGGCAGTGTCTAAACTTTGTAGCCCCTCCCACCTCTGTCCTTCATAGAAAGGTCAGTTATTTCATGAGAATCAGCCATAAATATTAGAGAGATCCTGAGCTAAAATTACATTAGCCTCACCTCCACATTTAACACTAATTCTGTTTGTAAAGGTTTTAAAAACCAGTTGAATTCTGGGATCGGGTCATAATTCCACTCACATTGTAAAGGGAAATCAGCTCTGATCTCTACATCATTTCATATCAACAGTAAAACCTAAGCCAACAGCAAGAGTGGAGCCTCAGAGCACTGTCTACACTGGAGACACAGTTACTCTGATCTGTGAACTGCAGACAGCACTCACTGGATGGAGGTTTCTCTGGTTCAAAGGTACTCCATTAGTAGAACTGAAAGATGCAGATGGAGACAGAGTCAGTGTAACAGTGTCCAACACAGGAACAGAAGAGTATCGATGTGTAGCACTCATAAGACAATACTATCAATCAGAGTACAGTGATCCAGTCAAGATTTCAGTGAGAGGTGTGTTACAGATTCAGTTTCTTCACAAATGGATGACTGAAAATATACTAAAATGGTTTACGATGTGTAAGTATCATCATGTCTCTTGTTTGTGTGATTTTTTAAAAGTGAGACCAAAGGCTAAAGTGAGGGTGCAGCCGGCTGAGCGTGTTTCCATCGGAGACAGAGTCACTCTCACGTGTGATGTAGAAAGTGGAGATGTGTGGAATTACGAGTGGTTTAAGGATAATAAACCTCTCAGTGATGCTCAGAGGAAGAAGGAATATGAAATCTCTGCTGTTGATGAGTCTCATACAGGTGTTTATAGCTGTAGGGGGACACAGTCAACACAGCCACGCTACTCAGAGGCCAGTGATGCAGTTACACTGACTGTAGGTGAGTGTCTCATGTTTCTCGTTCTATTTCTGACAACAAACTCTTAAAATGTGAGAGGGGATGTAGGACGTTTTGTCAAGATGGGTTTATTCTGTGATACTCTTATATTTTCTGGATTTAAGGTAAGATTATGAACTTAGGAACTGTTGTTCTGCAGTAGTCACCAAGGTCCATGTCAGCAGAGTCCACTTCACCTCTACCCTGTGTCTGGTGGCAACACACCACACCATTAATGTGGATCTTGTGGGTGGTGAGCTCAAACAATCTTCACACGCTGCTCTTTTGGGCTGAGATCAGCCAGTTTATGTGGTCTGTCCAACCATCAGGCGCTCACCGTTAGAGACTAACCCAGGTCTGGCTCCAGGAGTAGGTCCCGTTCACTCTCTCCTATGCAGAATTTTTCATTCTTTCACAGGCTAAAATGAGGGTGCAGCTGACTGAGCGTGTTTCCATTAGAGACAGAGTCACTCTCAAATGTGATGTAGAAAGTGGATATGTGTGGAATAACTAGTGGTTTAAGGATAATAAATTATGAACAGATCTATGAAGATAATGTATCTAACAAGTGCAGGAAACTTAAAGTGTAAACTATCTACGTCAGTGTCACACACCTGTGTTAAACCACACAGAATAATCTCAGAGAGTAGATATTTTCTGACGTCGTATGATATGCTTTTATCTTATATTTTTGTGCTATTTGATTCCTTCTATAATACTTAATATAATATATAATATAATAAGTATAATTCTATAATACTTGTTAGAAACCAGGTTCCTCTCTTTATCCTCAGAGTCTGGGTTGAGTCGTGCGGCAGTGGGACTGGCAGTGGGACTGGGTTTAAGCTTTTTTCTCTGTTTGACCCTGGTCCTGATCTGCTGTTACAAGAAGAGAAAAGGTTTGTTAATCGTACCATTCTATCAGTATAGCATCACTGTAGGTGTAAAAACTTTGTATCTCCAATAATAAAGCAACATTGCAGAAGGACAGACCACTTCTAACTTTCAGTGTAAGTTAGTTACAATATTTTAGTAAGTTCATTAAAGGCTAGTTTTATTGCTCTGCTTCATGAAAAATAATGACACAGTGTAAACAGTTAATGTGGTACATTCAAATGTATGTAAATGAAACTTCAAAAATTGTGCCACACAATGCTGATCCATTTTAAGAACTTAAATATATTCTTGGATCACCTTTGTTTATTTCTGTTATTGCAGTTTTACACCTGTTTTACACCTGTTGCTTCCTGCCATATTCATGGTTTAAGAAAAGTTTGTAAAAGTTCTTTTAAGTGGATCTCTTTTCTTTTCATCACTGGTTCATGGTGCAGGTGCAGGATCTGTTTTCTCCTCAAATGAAAACCAGCAGAACATGGATCAGAGTGTGTCAGGACCTGCAAACTCTCTCTCAGAATCAGCAGCAGGTCAGTTTACACCTTTATGAAACACACCAGTTTCTTAACCCCAAGTCAAGCTTCATCAGAGTTCACATCAGTTTTCTTTCTTAAAGACAGAGGCAGGGGGACATTGGATTGTGAAAAGAGGGTGTTACATTTTTTTAAAATGTGAAGGTAAAGTGAAACAACTCTTAGCCTGTTAACATCTGCATTTCTTCCATTTATCAACCACGTTCACACTCCATTAGCGGTAGTCCATCAGTGTAGTGAGGTAACTTTAACGGCTAAAAAGAAAATGAGAGGAAATGGTAAGAACTGTGTCTCTGTAATAACACAAATCTGTTTTCTATGTAACTGACTCAGCATAAAAATCTCAACTGGTTTCTGTGATAGATGCTCCCCAGACAAAAGCAGACGATGTGATATATTCCCAGATAAACCACTCCCAAGGTAAGCAGTGTCTACTACACACACTCGAAAGAACACACAACACTGTGGTGACACATAAAATCAATACTCACTCTGTAAAACAAACTTATTAATGAATCTATGAACACATTTATTGGTTAAATCCTTATTTATATTTTCATTAGAGGATGATGCTGTTCCAGGGCCAAGTGGTGCACTCTATGCACAGATTAATAAAAAGAAGGCTAAGGGCGAAGGTAAAAAGAAACTAATGATAATACTTTACATATTTACAGAGAAATGTCCATTGTATTTTGGAAACCTGTTTATCCAACATTTCTTCTGTAGAGTGAAATCAGGTTCTGATGCTGGATGATGATTAGTTCTGGGTCAAATCCAGTTAATGCCAAATTAAATTGTATTGGACGGAGCTCCATCTCTCCTTAGAAAACAATTCTTCTGCTCATCATGCAATGGTTGGCTCTGGTGCTGGGCCATCTCTGACCACCAGAGGGAGATACCTCTCCAAACCCAGAGCATATCAGGCTCAAAAGCCCACATCTGGCGAAAAACATGGAGTTCAGGGCTGGGTCATTGTCTAATCTACTGACTCAGGGGGTGGTTCACCTACTGAGTGACCTTCCTCGTTACACCCCAGACCAGTGCTGAGGGTGTTATGCCCATTAGCTGATATTTAGCACTGAGCATGGAGAACCTTAGGTTCATGTGCAGCTGCTCCACATTTACTTAAGGCAGGAGATCTGAGCTGTGTAACAGAGGAACTGTTCTTTGGAGCATTGGAGCATCATTCAGTGTTGAGATTTTTTCCAACACCTACTCTAACAAAGACTCACTATAAGTGCATGTGCTGTATGAGCAGATGTCCAAAAACTTTTGGCTATTATATGTTGTAGTATCAGAACTGAAATGTTCAACACTTTGTTTTCAAACACCAGTTGTTCTTGTTCACTGCTGACTCTGTGTCTCTTGTCCATTATTAGGAAAGGCCACTGCAGACGCTGACATTGTTTACTCAAAACTGAAGTACAGTGCACCTTAATGTAAGATTAAGCTCTACCTGGTCAAACAACACAGCTCAGTTTCATAAATGTTCAATGATGATATTAAGCACATGAGCCTAACTGTGTGGGGGGTGGCTGGGGTTTGGGGGTTGATTAAATTTCAAACTCAGAACTGATTGGACAATCCTGAGTACACTGGAAGGTATTACGTGTTCCTGCCTGAGCAGGGAATAGAACAGTAGTCTGCCATGTGAAGGGCAGTGATGTTATCTGCTCTGCTACAACACTAGAGGGAGGCAGAGAGCAGCATCTCCACCACAATTGGGACAAACCAAAACCGCTGGAACTTAAGCTGCTTCCTGGATTTAGTCCTGAGCTCCCACTCAGTGCTGCACTATGTGCTTGTAATTTGGAAAAAACCCTTAAGTTTATGCCTTGAGTTCCCCTTCACTTTTTCTTACATCAGACCAAACCTCTTCTGACCTGTCATCTGAAGTCTCTCTAAAGGTTTTAGCTGCGGTCAGTGGCTCATTCACTTTGATCGTCTCTTGTGCCTTAAATGTTTGATGTACTGTTTATTGCAATTTGACAAATGAATATAACATTTATGACTTATTTCATTAAGACATTATTTCTCCAGAAATCTTTCTGTCTAATGAAGTGTACACTTTTTAAATCTCTGACTAAACCACATAATCTTTTTAGGGGTTTCGCCAGTTATTTATACCCAGAGTAATTTACAGTGGACATTAAATAGCACCCTATTCCCTTGGTTTGGATCATCACACTAAATGCTCAGTAACAGAAAAGGCATGCTTTACATGTTCTCAGTTTTTATTTGGCCTCATTTTAGTTCATTTAGTTTTGTGTTTTTTGGTTGAATGTGTTTTGTTGAAAGGAAAATGTATTTTATTTTATTTACACTTTGAAAATCACATTGTAATTCATTCTAAAGATGTTCCATACGACTGAGGTCAGAACTCAATGCTTTTACAAAACCATTTCATTTTCAATCTTGCTCAGGGACTTGGGGACAGTGGCATAGAGCTTCACCAAATTGTTCTACTCTGATACTACGCTGTAGTCTTGAGATTTCCTTTTTCTGAACAAAGAAAAGCACAAACCATGACACACCATCACAGTTCATTATTCCTTTTCTGCTTTGATCAGCACTAGGCATTTGAGCGAATTGTGATATTCTCCTGGCTTCCCCCAAACCATGATTCATGTGTTAATCAATCTGCAGTCATCATTAGGACAAGACTGAGGGATACAGTTATACCTTATTCATGTTTGTACAAAGTTAGAAATAAGTTCAGGAAATCTAACTCTGGTGTTGCTTAGTTGTTTGTTTCTTTACACTTACTACGACCAAAACCTTTGCTTTGTTAGTTGTACAAATCAAATCCCATTTACTAAGGGCATTTCTCTTAACAGATCCCTAAAGAAGACCTTTGTTGATGCTGAACTCAGCTGTGATCATCTGTAGTGGCTCCTGACTGTGACTTTACGGGAACAGAGAGAAGAGACAGCAACTGAACATGCAGAAACTTTTACTGAGGGAAATTTATAAATGTAATGAGCTTTTACTTATAATATTAACTTTTACTCATCATTGCCTGTACAGCCTTGGAAATCTTGAAAGGTAAACACTTAAAAATGATGGTTCTACAAGGGCTCTTTATGAAAGGAGATTGTTCTGTACAGAACCCTGAACACGTGAAGAATATTTTTTATGATTAAAGCTTTTTTTGGTGCCATATAGAACTCTTTTCTAAAAGGTGCTGTATAAAATCATCTATAGTACATTCTCCAACAATCTGAAGCCCCCTTCACAAAGAACCACCATTTTTAAGTGTGTACTTATAAATAAAATGTTATTATTTTATAATAATAATTATTCCTTCAGTGTGCCATACTTACAAAGTGAAAATGGTTTTGACTCATTTTGTAGCTCTACTGTTTAAACACTGATTACTGCAGAGTTTAAGAGTTTTCAGAAGTTCTGAACTCACTGTACTGAAGAGTCAGTAATGTCAGTGATGATGTGTGCTGGTGTGATGAGTTCCCTGGAGCTCTGAGTGTTTAATTCAGAGAGTAATCTGGTGTCTTTTATGGTATAATTTGAACCTTTAAGCTATATCCTAGGTTTGTAGACACCCTTATATTCAATGAACCAGGCTCCTTTACACTTCACCCATTGTTGACTTTGATATTCAGCTGCACACTTGTAAAATCCCAGAAGAAAAGCATCCAACTCTGGAGCAGCTGCACAGGAGTCTGAAATTAACATAGTGTGTGTAGTTTTATATCATAACTGATTTATGTAATAAAAACATAGTTTAATCTTTAATACCTGGATCAATACAAATAAATAAATATATACATTGTCTAACCTCAACAGCTCTACTTTGTTTTGTGTTTTTAGAAACAATGTAAAATAACATTTAGGAACAAAACCAGCAGAATGCAGGAAGACAAAAAATGTCAATGAAGTATATTAAAATGAAGTAGAATTTAATATCTACATAAGCATATTATTAAGTGGGTGCAGTACATAGGATGACCCATTGTTCTTAAATTTTTGTCTCTGTGTGAATGGGATGTTGGGTAAGCTTTCCTGGAGGTAGCAAGACAGCATGTCCTTACAAGTGATCTCTTTTTACCAGGACAGGAAATGAAGTAAACAAAAGCCATAGTCTTAACCATATGTTGACACTGACCAACTTTTATAAACTAAACCTGCAGTTATAACATGTCAGAAGATATTGGCTAACTTCTCGGCAAGCTGTCTATAGGGGTTTGTTAAGATGCAGTTTTTTCATTGTAATAAACCTGATAATTTTGCAATGAAAGAACGGTGTCAGCATAGAGGTCTTTTTCAGCGTCTTCTTCACAATACTGAAAATAAACTACAATGTCAAAGAAGAACCGCTTTGGGTTCCACAAAGAACCATGTTTCTTTAAGAGTGTGAAGAACCTTTTAAAGGTTTAAAAATCCATCAGTCGATCTTAAGTTTCTTTACCCATGTAAAGTTATTAGCAAAAATGTTTTTTTTTTTTTTTTTATGGAAACAACAGTGGTTGGAGAGTAGCTAGCTCTGTATTGGATCTTTTTGGCCCACGTTCCTACAGGAGGGTTCCAGGGGTCAGTCCTAAACATCATATAACGATCATTCATTACGTGTATGAGATTATTTTTAAGCTGCAAGAGCTTTTTCAAGATTTTTTGCTGCTGGCCGAGGTTTAACTGGAAAGTCAGCAAAACTTAAAATTAAATCTGATAATTTATTTCTTGCCACCTTTGGACCCAAAAGCAGGACCTCTGTTTTGTTGTGGTTTAGGAGGAGGAAGTTATGCAACATCCAGCATTTCACATCTTTTACACAGTCCTCTATTTTCTTTAATCTGTGTTTGTCATCGTGCTTGGCTGAAATATACAATTGTGTGTTGTCTGTTCACAGTTCGCAGATGGTGGGTTTAGCCTTTCTGTCTGCGGCCTGGTCCTACCTCTGGATTGTCAGCAGCTGTGTACAGTACTCTGCTGTCTAACTACAAGATTATGTACTATTCTGCAAGAAAGTAAGACAGCACCCTCCCGCGTGGGCTGGATACATCCCTACCTCTAAGACCAGGCTTGCCCTCAAAATGTAACCAATTATCTATAAAAACCACTTAATTTTCGGAACATCACTTGGACATCCAGCAGTTTAACGCCGAAAGTCTGTTGTAGACTTCAGCGCTGCGCAGCATTGGGATGGGACCAGAAAAGATTATGGCATCGGACATCGTCTGGGCCAGTTTAATCACCTATCTAATATTACCTTTACTTGCCTCAGACTGCCACAGATGAATGTCATTGGCACCTACATGAATGACTATCCTCGAATATCTCCTGTTAGCTAACAGTCTAAGGTTGCCACTAATGTCCGGCACTCTGGCTCCCTGTAAACAGCTACCTGTTACTGCTGGTGCCCCTAAGGAGTAGCTAATCTCATGTGTCGAAATTAGCTAATCCTCAGCAGGTGCTTTGCTAAGCGGGGAAAACCTGTTTGACATGCGTTTTGGAGGAACATGGTGTCCCAGTGGGCTAGCTTTCCTTAGCTTTCTGACTATGATGCCAAGACCTCACCCATTCACCCAAAATTCACCCAAACGTTCCGCTTTTAGTTGATTTAGGAACTTACACCAGAAACGTTACTGCAGGAGCAGGTGGCAGTTTTAGTGCCTCTGTAATGAATAATCCTGTGGAGACAATCTATAACAGAGATCTATGGATGGTTAGTAAGTGGTAAAAATAGAAATAAGTCCAGAAATAACTGTAGAAACAAGTAACAGGAAAACCAGGGCAAGCAAAAGAGCTTCTTCTAAACAGTTACAGAAACGTCTGACTGCTTAGCGTATGGGTCTGATCTCATAACAGCTGATAGCTCACTCAGTTGGGTACTGGACACAGACCTGGGTTTGGATTTGGAAGCTGTTCATTAAAATACCAGCTGGTGTTTGCATTGTGTAGGAGTTTTATGAACTGAGCAGTAGAAACTGTATAAAATAATTTGAATTAAATGTTTTTACAATAATATGAAATATACATTTACCTTCTGCTGTAAAATTACTTTAGGACAGAGGTTCTCAGACTTTATCAGCCAAGGGTCACTCAAATTCAGACCAAACTCTCCACGTACCAACTGTGAGTCTTGTCACAAAACCATGTGCCCTCCTGCTTCTTCCTCTGTTCCAGGGGCAGGTGAGGGGTGTAGGGCAGATTCTTGTCTTGAATTTTTACATGTTTTTGTTGCCTTTTAACAGATTGACACAAAATGATTCTACAATAATTACTAAATATTACAGAGAGAACACATGACTCGGCCTAAACTGAATGTTTTAAACACATTTATATATTTATGAGAAAATATGGGAAATAAGCATTTTGAATGAATCAGAAACAAGGAGAAGTCCATTTAACATCAGTTGTGAGTTTTAAAGGCTATAGGTGAAAACAGCACAGTTCTTGGGGCAGGTGTTCACAGTGGATCTCGGGGCTCGTATCAGAAGATCAAGGAGGTGCGGTGCCTGTGTTAAACAGTGTTTTAAGATTCTTGATGGGAAAAAGACCATGTAGATTTCCTTCAGCTGAATATATTCTTTTATTTTGTCTTCACGTGTACAGAGGTCTCACATTGTTTCTCTCTGCTTTTGTCCTTCATTGTTTCTCAGGCTTGGTTTCAGCCTTTTTTTTCTCTTGTTTTCACTTTGCCATTTTTGTAATGAAGTCCAAATTGCTCACGTTTGTCTCTAGCCTTTGCTTGCATCCAGTAAGCAGCTGAAACTGGGCTTTCTTTACAATGATTTTGTAAATGACTGGGGGATTACATTCGCTCCCTGGAAAAGAGCAGAGGAAGAGTAATTCACACAATCTTTAGATTTTCAGTTATTAATAAATTAGTATTTTTGAACTCATCTGACATACCTCCTCTTGCTGCTTCACATATCACTAATGGTGTGTGTTCCACAGTCTGAGAACCATTTTAGGAGATACGAGCTCTGACAGCGACAATATGTTAGAGTTCAGTGAACATGACAAGTCAAACATGTGTCTGTCTCAGAGAATACAGAAGTTATGTTAGTGTCTTCGGTCTGACTTCTGGTGTCTGTTTTAAACTGTGGTAATGACCAAATGGAACGGAAATGAGGAACGATCCTCAAAACAGCATCATTTCACATTTATCTCACAGTTCTGAGCAGGAACCTGTAAAATAACTGTACACTGTAAATCCAAAAGCTTGTACACATATTTAATAATCATTAAATTAATCTGTTTAAAGCACACACTCACACACTGTAGGAGTAGACGTGGGTTAGAGGGGTATAAACCTCCCAAGCACTGGACTGTGGAGCAGTGAAACAGTGTTCATTCAACATCAGTAGCTGCTCTCCCTATGAGGAAGGTACTATTGATTCATATCATTATATAAATAATATTAATGATCTTTATTGACATTGTAGCTTTGATAATCTTAATGAAGCATTGCAGTAGATGACAGGACATGAGAAACATAAATAAATAAACACAAACAAGTATCAATACCTTGGTGAAAATAAACCTGTAAATAAAACAGCTAATAAAATAATAAACAATAGTATTTGAAAATAAAAGTGCAGTGGTCTGAGGGTTGGTGCTGTAACAGAGAGATGACCAGTGAGGCCTCAGATGTCCGAGGTTGGGTGTCCAAGAGAACACTACTGGCCTCTGGGTGGGTAGGATGACCCTTCTTCTCCCCTAGCTCCTAGCATAATGCTAATCACTGTGGGTGACACAACAGCTGATATAAATGATCTGGATATTTAATATTCTCCTCCAAGTGTGTTGATGTGCTCAGTTCAGCTGTGTTTGCAGCAGTTTGAAAAGAAGCAGTAGTTGTCCTGAAGTGTCTCAGAGGAAGGCTGTGCTCCTCTTTCTCCCAGATTAGAGACAGTGTGAGACTGAGGGAGCCTGAGCGAACAGGAGGAATTATCTAATCTGAGGAGGAAAAATTACAAAATATAAAAATACATTAAAGGAGTAAAATTTGGTTTATTTTGGACGATCAGATTAAATCTTCTGTTACTGCTGTGACACCAACATGACCTTTATGATACAATCCGGTTTTCAAAAAAGTTGGGACACTAAACAAATTGTGAATAAAAACTGAATGCAATGATGTGGAGGTGCCAACATCTAATATTTTATTCAGAATAGAACACATATCACAGATCAAAAGTTTAAACTGAGAGAATGTATCATTTTAAGGGAAAAATATGTCGTTTCAAAACTTCATGGCGTCAACAAATCCCTAAAAAGTTGGGACAAGGCCATTTTTTTACCACTGTGTGGCATCCCCCCTTCTTCTTACAACACTCAACAGACGTCTGAGTCCAGTTTCTCAAGTTTAGAAATAGGAATGCTCTCCCATTCATGTCTAATTCAGGCCTCTAACTGTTCAATCGTCTTGGGCCTTCTTTGTCACACCTTCCTCTTTATGATGTGCCAAATGTTCTCTATAGGTGAAAGATCTGGACTGCAGGCTGGCCATTTCAGTACCCGGATCCTTCTCCTACGTAGCCATGATGATGTGATTGCTGCAGAATGTGGTCTGGCATTATCTTGTTGAAAAATGCAGGGTCTTCCCTGAAAGAGATGACGTCTAGACGGGAGCATATGTTGTTCTAGAACCTGAACATAGTTCTCTGCATTAATGGTGCCTTTCCAGACATGCAAGCTGCCCATGACACAAGTACTCATGCAACCCCATACCATCAGTGATGCAGGCTTCTGTACGGAGCATTGATAACAACTTGGGTTATCGTTGTCCTCTCTGGTCCGGATGACATGGCGTCCCAGGGTTCCATAAAGAACTTCAAATCGTGACTTATCTGACCACAGAACAGTCTTCCATTTTGCCACACACCATTTTAAAAGACCCCTGGCCCAGTGCAAATGTCTGAGCTTGTGGAGCTTGCTTAGAAATGGCTTCCTCTTTGCATTGTAGAGTTTCAGCTGGCAACGGCGGATGGCACGGTGGATTGTGTTCACTGACAATGCTTTCTGGAAGTATTCCTAAGCCCATTCTGTTATTTCCTTGACAGTGGCGTTCCTGTTTGAGGTGCAGTGACGTTTAAGGGCCCGGAGATCACAAGCATCCAGTAGAGTTTTACGGCCTTGACCCTTACGCACAGCAATTGTTCCAGATTCTTTGAATCTTTTGATGATGTTATGCACGGTTGATGATGATAACTTAAAAGTCTTTGCTATTTTACGCTGGGTAACACCATTCTGGTATCGCTGCACTATCTTTCTGCACAACAATGGTGGAATTGGTGATCCTCTTACCATCTTGGCTTCAGAGAGACACTGACACTTTAAGAAGCTCTTTTTATACCCAATCATGTTGTCAATTGACCTAATTAGTGTTAATTGGTCTTCCAGCTGTTTGTTATAGGCTCAATTTCCTTTTTCCAGCCACTTATTTCTACTTGTCCCAAGTTTTTTGGGATTTGTTGACACTGTGAAATTTTGAATCAACATATTTTTCCTTTAAAATGTTACATTTACTCAGATTAAACTTTTGATCTCTGATCTATGTTCTATAACAAATAAAATATTGACATTTGCCATCTCCACATCATTGCATTCAGTTTTTATTCACAATTTGTTTAGAGTCCCAACTTTTTTGGAATCCGGTTTGTATTTAAATCCACTGTGTGCATATGTGTGTGTGTGTGTGTGTGTGTGTGTATGTGTGTGTGTGTGTGTGTGTGTGTGTGTGTGTGTGTGTGGGTGTGCGTGTGTGAGAGAGAGAGAACAGAGGAAGTGCTGAGTGCTGAACTCAGACCGTTAGTTCTTCAGTCAGTCAGTAATTACTGGGACAGTATGGTGCTCAGTTCACTCTCAGTGATGCTCTGTGAGTAAATATGTTTAAATGATTTACTTTATATCTTAATTAGAGTGAATTTTTGAGAGCTGTGTAAAAATTTGCCATAACTTTAATTCATAAATAAATCAGTATTGAATCATTATTGCTTTACATTAACATATTTTATACAACATCCTCATATGAAAATATTAATGTACAGTTTTTTAAAAAGCCAAAGGAAGTTTTAAATAATTGTGTTAAAAAGGAAGTACTCCCACAGACAAACATCAGACAAACAAGTTGGCTGTACTCTGTAGAAATTGTGTTACTTTTATTGTTTTCTGGTCACAGTTCAAACTGACTCATTACAAACCTGTTCCCAGTTAATGATTCTGGGGTCATTTCTAACTCAGACTCCACTGATTTTCTCATCTCTCCAGTAAAGTAGGGCTGCCCTGAGTAACATTTATCATATATTTTCCTTTCTGCCTTATTTTACTGTGTTCTGTGCATTGAGCAGTGTGTGGTGTTTTAAGGTGGTATCAGGCCTGCACTGGGAGACCTTTGTATGACCCTTTACATAAACAGTGATAATAAATCTGTCTGAAATGTCCTAGTGCTGTCTCTAATGTAAACCTTAGCCCATCATAAATCTCATTCAGGATCATATCACTGAGTGTGGCGTCTCTCATTGTGTCACCTGTTTGTGTGATCATTGTGTCATAGTTTAAATGTAGGTGGGGATCTCATTGCTGTAACTTTATAATGATCTTCTTTTTCTTGCTGTTTGTGAAAGCTGCTGGTACAGAGTTGTGAAAGTTTATAAATGACATGGTTCTTTCTCCTTCAGTCATTTTACACACAGTAACAGCTAATTTGCTAGTACAGACCACGCCCGTAGAGGCTGAAATGGGGAGGTGAACTCAGAAGTGTTTGGGGAGGAGTTCAGGGCGGCTTATGAATGCGTATGAAGTCAGACCCCCAAAAATGTACAGGATTGCTGGTCATTAAGTGCTACAGAATGGACAGGTTCAGGTACTCTGGTCGAGGGTTTGATTAATGTCCTGGATCATGTGTAGGTGAATGAAAGTTGTTAGTGAATCCATGAATGAACTGTCTTTAATAAACAGGTGCATGACTGAGCTCCGTGAGAGACGGTAGAGGAATAGCATTAGGTTGAGTACATTAATGTCCTTTATTGATTATGATAATGACATAAATTCTAGCGTGATTGGTAATTTAAGTATTTAAATGTCGCAGCGGTAAAGGGGGATTGATTACAAAATGCGATAGGGTCTGAGTTGTTCTTAAGATAACCAAGATCATCACGCCAGCGGAAATCAAATTGATCAACTACTGATAGAATTTTAAAGTATCACCAACTGAATGTCATTAAGCTACAGTGTAACAATAATAGTGACATTAATCTGAGGCCACCATCCTGCCTCAGACTGCATGCATTGGACAGAGTGTTGCTAGTCCAATTTCTACTTTAGCGTATTTGGTGATGGTTGGGAAATGGTGAGGGGTCTGAGGCTGGCAACAATTGGTGGAAAGTGGATTAGTAGCCGCCTTGAAGTCAAGTACTACAGAGGGGCAGCATTAATAAAGCAAGATGTCCTTTGTTGGCAGGTGTGCCATAATGGTGCCTTTCCAATGGTATAGATGGAATTGAGAAATGGAAGGGTGATCTAGGGGGATGACAGATGAGGACAAATAAGAAGCCCAAAAGGATTAGCACAAATGGAACGGTGAGATAGAGAGAAGGCAGTTTGTCACACAGGAGAAAACTCTGAAATAGACAAATCCAAAAGGTGCTGAGGAGCTCATGCAAGGTGTCAAAGTAGAAAGTTGACTCAAGGATAGTGGAGATGTAAAGCAAGTTTGTCCTACATGGAAATGGTGTGAATTTGTGGGGTATATAAAGGGATGATAGTAGGAGCTTGGGTGTGGTCCTACTTCCAAAATTATGTTATTACATAACTTCAATATTTTATATTAATGCATCTTCTGTTCTTCTCCCTGCTTTAGTGCTGACTGTTCTCCTCCACTGTGGACAAGCTGAAGGTGAATTGTTACATCTTCATTTATTCTTTTATTGGCATTCAGAGGTTCTCCAACTGCTCCTGAGAGAACCCAAGACTGTACAAATCTATTCCTGTTTTCTGCATTTTACAGAGGATCATGTATCTCTCTGAACCATGTGGGGATCCTGGGGCTGCTCTGAATACCACAGTAACAGTGTAATACAATAATAGATACAGTATCTGATGTGACCACCATTTACCTTACGCAGTGCAACACATCTCCTTCACATAGAGTTGATCAGGTTGTTGATAGTGGACTGTGGAATATTGGGCCACTCCCCTTCAGTGGCTGTGTGAACATCATAATGCAGCATGATGTGATATGACTGTGGTCAGCAGAGCTGGATGAGGCTGCTGTGTGTTAGAGATCAGTGGGTCAGTTATTTACAGAAACATTTTGGTATGGTTGAGATGAGGTGAGGTTTAGGGTGGAGCTCTTGGATTTGAAGTGCTTTATGCTGCATTGTGTTTGGATCTGGACTTTAGCTGGTTGAACTGGTAAAACCAATAGTAATCAGCCTAATCCTGCCCTGCACACCAGGGGCATTTCTAGATTAGCGTACTTGTTGTACTGGGGCACACACAGGGTCCATGTTTTTATGTGCACTCCCTTCAACAAAAAAAAAAAAAAACAGAAATTGCGTAAGTTTCCCCAGTTTTACTCGATTTTCCAAAACTCATCCACATTCATCTGACATATTTACACCTGGGGTTCACTGAAATGTGAGAGAACTGTGTAATTAGATACTTTCTGCAGTTCCTAATGTAATATCACATCGTCTAGAACTGAGAGATTCATAAATTGCGTTTTTAAAATGAACAGTTTACTGAGAATGTTGGGTGTGTTACTCTTGCTCTTACCAACATTTCCTGTGAGCAGGGGATGTCTGAGTGTTTAATTTAGTGGGGTTGTGTGTACTTTTGGTCGGTTTATTGGTAGTAGAAGGTTCTACCAAACCAAAGTAGAAAAGAGAAAAGATTATCAACGTTGAACAAAAAATTTACAAATTCCTTAAATGAACAAATTAAAGTAAAAACACCTCTGATCTGTTCATTGTTTCTTATCAGTACCGAGACCTAAGCCAACATTGAGAGTGGAGCCTCAGAGCACTGTATACACTGGAGACACTGTTACTCTGATCTGTGAAATGCAGACAGCACTCACTGGATCCCTGAATTTTCACTGGTTCAAAGGTCCTCCATCAGTAAAACTGAAAGATGTAGTTGGAGACAGAGTCAATGTAACAGCGTCCAACACAGGAACAGAAGAGTATCAATGTGTAGCCAAAGATGGACAAGACTACGTCTCAGATTACAGTGATTCAGTCAAGATTACAGTGAGAGGTGGGTTCATCCAAATGACTTGATTTGAGGACAGTTAATTTCCACATTATTCCATGCTTTTGAAAGCAGTTCTGTGAGAATATCATTTCTATTTTACAGTGTGTCTCAGACATAAAGAAACACCCTAAAAATAAAAATGGTTTGTCAGATTGTGATCCAGCTTTAGAACAAACTGTGGGGGAAGGGGGAATCCTGTTAGTCCAGGTCCCCAACATGACACTAACTTCAACACCGCTATCAGGTGTGTGACACATCAAACTGGGAGAGGATTTCACCACAGAACAGTGGTGTGTTTGATGTCAGTGTAATTTCACTCATTCTCATGTTAAAACTTATTCTATGTGAAACCATAACATTGACCATAAGACCTTCAGGATGTGTTTGATAAACTGTCGACTGTGTTTGAGTGTTGAGGCTGTCCTTTTCTCCTGTTCCTGATGAAAAGCTGTTCCAGACGTAACACTTGAACATGGTGAAGAGCATATCGTACACATTCTGTAGTCTTTATGGTCAATGTTCTGGTTTCACATAAAAATCACTGCACTGTCTCCCCTCCCCTGTATTTAATGTTTATTTTTTATTGCACTTGTCTCTCATTGTTACACATTTGAACCCTGCACCTTAAGTAGTGCTGTGTGAGTGAGTGGTTTGGTGCTGGAGGAACAATGTTTCATTTCTCTGTGCATTGTACACACTGTAAATGGTTTAAATGGCAGTAAGAAACACTTGAATTGGTCACTGATTGAACATGAGAATGAATAAAGTGATGACGACATGAAGCACAGCACTGTTCTGTGGTGAAATCCTCCACCAGTTTGATGTGTCACACACCTACCTCCCATTTATAAAACTGAAGGTAAATCCAGGACAGCAGCATTTAAGATGTCCGCCGCATTAGTGACATGCTTTAACAGGTTTTACAGCTTTCTCCTGAGACTGGATCATTGTCTGTCAAACCATTCTCATTTTATATGCGTTTCTCCTTAATTTTAAGACGGAGTGAGACCAAAGGCTAAAGTGAGGGTGCAGCCGGCTGAACGTGTTTCCATCGGAGACAGAGTCACTCTCACGTGTGATGTAGAAAGTGGAGATGTGTGGAATTACGAGTGGTTTAAGGATAATAAACCTCTCAGTGATGCTCAGAGGAAGAAGGAATATGAAATCTCTGCTGTTGATGAGTCTCATACAGGTGTTTATAGCTGTAGGGGAACACAGTCAACACAGCCACTCTACTCAGAGACCAGTGATGCAGTTACACTGATTTTAGTAGGTGAGTTCCTCATGTTTCTCACTGTATTTCTACTATTAGAGCTGCATTACTGCTGCAGAAACAGCATCCTTTAAACAATCCTATGACCATCATTTCTATTCACGTGTGATTAGTTTTACATGAGGAGGTGTGATAATGTTATTATTATCAGAGCTTCTAAAAATCCCAGCAAAGCCTCTAAGTGAATGACTCTGCATTTCTGTGGTGGGAAGGCGGTGTGTAAACCATGTAGCTCCTCCTACCTCTGTCCTTCATAGAAAGGTCAGTTATTTCATGAGAATCAGCCATAAATATTAGAGAGATCCTGAGCTAAAATTACATTACCTTACCTCCACATTTAAAACTAATCCTGTTTGTAAAGGTTTTAAAAACTAGTTGAATTCTGGGATCAGGTCATAATTCCACTCACATTGTAAAGGGAAATCAGCTCTGATCTCTACATCATTTCATATCATCAGTGAAACCTAAGCCAACAGCAAGAGTGGAGCCTCAGAGCACTGTCTACACTGGAGACACAGTTACTCTGATCTGTGAACTGCAGAGACCACTCACTGGATCTTGGAAGTTCCTCTGGTTCAAAGGCACTCCATTAGTAAAACTGAAGGATCCAGATGGAGACAGAGTCAGTGTAACAGTGTCCAACACAGGAACAGAAGAATATCAATGTGTAGCACTCATAAGACAATACTATCACTCAGAGTACAGTGATCCAGTGAAGATTACAGTGAGAGGTGTGTTACAGATTCAGTTTCTTCACAAACGGTTGACTGAAAATATACTAAAATGGTTTACGGTGTGTAAGTATCATCATGTTTCTTGTTTGTGTGATTTTTTTAAAAGTGAGACCAAAGGCTAAAGTGAGGGTGCAGCCGGCTGAGCGTGTTTCCATCGGAGACAGAGTCACTCTCACGTGTGATGTAGAAAGTGGAGATGTGTGGAATTACGAGTGGTTTAAGGATAATAAACCTCTCAGTGATGCTCAGAGGAAGAAGGAATATGAAATCTCTGCTGTTGATGAGTCTCATACAGGTGTTTATAGCTGTAGGGGAACACAGTCAACACAGCCACGCTACTCAGAGACCAGTGATGCTGTTACACTGACTGTAGGTGAGTTCCCCATGTTTCTCACTATGTTTCTGACAACAAACTCTTAAAGTGTGAGAGAGGACGTATGACATTTTCTCAAGTTGGGATTCTTCTGTGATACTCTTATATTTTCTGGATTTAAGATTATGAACTTAGGAACTGTTGTTCTGCAGTAGTCACCAAGGTCCATGTCAGCAGGGTCCACTTCACCTCTACCCTGTGTCTGGTGACATCACACCACACCCTTAATATAGATCTTGTGGGTGGTGAGCTCACACAATCTTCACACACTGCTCTTTTGGGCTGAGACCAGACAGTTTCTGTGTTCTGTCCAACCATCAGGCGCTCACCGTTAGAGACTACCCCAGGTCTGGCTCCAGGAGTAGGTCCCGTTCACTCTCTCCTATGCAGAATTTTTCATCCTTTCACAGGCTAAAGTGTGAGTGAAGCCGCTGAGCATGTTTCCATTGGAGACAGAGTCACTCTGAAGTGTGATGTAGAAAGTGGAGATGTGTGGAATTACGAGTGGTTTAAGGATAATAAATTATGAACAGAGCTATGAAGATAATGTATCTAACAAGTGCAGGAAATTTTTAAGTGTAAACTATCTACATCAGTGTCACACACCTGTGTTAAACCACACAGAATAACTGTTATTTCAGAGAGTAGATATTTTCTGACATCGTACGATATGCATTTATCTTATATTTGCTATTTGATTCTTTATACAATACTTAATGTAATAAATAATATAATAAGTATAATTCTATAATACTTGTTTAGAAACCAGTTCAGGTTCCTCTCTTTATTCTCAGAGTCTGGGTTGAGTCGTGCGGCAGTGGGACTGGCAGTGGGACTGGGTTTAAGCTTTTTTCTCTGTATGACCCTGGTCCTGATCTGCTGTTACAAGAAGAGAAAAGGTTTGTTAATCGTACAATTCTATCAGTATAGCATCACTGTAGGTACAAAACTTGTATCTCCAATAGTAAAGCAACATTACAGAAAGACAGACCACTTCTAACTTTCAGTGTAAGTTAGTTACAATATTTTAGTAAGTTCATTAAAGGCTAGTTTTATTGCTCTGCTTCATGAAAAATAATGACACAGTGTAAACAGTTAATGTGGTACATTCAAATGTATGTAAATGAAACTTCAAAAATTGTTCCACACAATGTTGATCCATTTTAAGAAATATAACTTTGATATATTCTTGGATCACCTTTGTTTATTTTTGTTATTGCAGTTTTACACCTGTTGATTCCTGCCATTTTCATTTTTTAACAAAAGGTTGTAAAAGTTAATTCTTTTAAGTGGATCTCTTCTCTTTTCATCACTGGTTCATGGTGCAGGTGCAGGATCTGTTCTCTCCTCAAATGAAAACCAGCAAAACATGGATCAGAGTGTGTCAGGACCTGCAAACTCTCTCTCAGAATCAGCAGCAGGTCAGTTTACACCTTTATGAAACCCACCAGTTTCTTAACCCCAAGTCAGGCTACATCAGAGTTCACATCAGTTTTCTTTCTTAAAGACACAGGCAGGAGGTCATTGGATTGTGAAACAACTCTTAGCCTGTTAACATCTGCATTTCTTCCATTTATCAACCACGTTCACACTCCATTAGCGGTAGTCCATCATTGTAGTGAGGTAACTTTAACGGCTAAAATGAGAGGAAATGGTAAGAACTGTGTCTCTGTAATAACACAAATCTGTTTTCTATGTAACTGACTCAGCATAAAAATCTAAACTGATTTCTGTGATAGATGCTCCTCAGACAAAAGCAGACGATGTGATATATTCCCAGATAAACCACTCCCAAGGTAAGCAGTGTCTACTACACACACTCGAAAGAACACACAACACTGTGGTGACACATAAAATCAATACTCACTCTGTAAAACAAACTCATTAATGAATCTATGAACACATTTATTGGTTAAATCCTTATTTATATTTTCATTAGAGGATGATGCTGTTCCAGGGCCAAGTGGTGCACTCTATGCACAGATTAATAAAAAGAAGGCTAATGGCAAAGGTAAAAAGAAACTAATGATAATACTTTCCATATTTACAGAGAAATGTCCATTGTATTTTGGAAACTTGTTTATCCAACATTTCTTCTGTAGAGTGAAATCAGGTTCTGATGCTGGATGATTAGTTCTGGGTCACAAAGGTCAAATCCAGTTAATGCCAAATTAAATTGTATTGGACGGAGCTCCATCTCTCCTTAGAAAACAATTATACAATGGTTGGCTCTGGTGCTGGGCCATCTCTGACCAGATGCCTCTCCAAACCCAGAGCATATCAGGCTCAAAAGCCCACATCTGGCAAAAAACATGGAGTTCAGGGCTGGGTCATTGTCTAATCTACTGACTCAGGGGGAGGTTCACCTACTGGGTGACCTTCCTCGTTACACCGCAGACCAGTGCTGAGGGTGTTATGCCCATTAGCTGATGTTTAGCACTGAGCATGGAGAACCTTAGGCTCATGTGCAGCTGCTCCACATTTACTTCATGTTTTTCTGTAGTGACAGATGGTGTTCTTAAGGCATCAGATTTGAGCTGTGTACTATAGTACTATAAGTGCATGTGCTGTATGAGCAGGTGTCCAAAAACTTTTGGCTATTATATGGTGTAGTGCCAGAACTGAAATGTTCAACACTTTGTTTTCAAACACCAGTTTTTCTTGTTCACTGTGGACTCTGTGTCTCTTGTCCATTATTAGGAAAGGCCACTGCAGACGCTGACATTGTTTACTCAAAACTGAAGTACAGTGCACCTTAATGTAAGATTAAGCTCTACCTGGTCAAACAACACAGCTCAGTTTCATAAATGTTCAATGGGGATATTAAGCTCATGAGCCTAACTGTGTGGGGTGGCTGGGGTTTGGTGGTTGATTAAATTTCAAACTCAGAACTGATTGGACAATCCTGAGTACACTGGAAGGTATTACGTGTTTCTCCCTGAGCAGGGAATAGAACACTAGTCTGCCATGTGAAGGGCAGTGATGTTATCTGCTCTGCTACAACACTAGAGGGAGGCAGAGAGCAGCATCTCCACCACAATTGGGACAAACTAAAACAGCTGGGCAGACTGTACTTAAGCTGATTCTTGGATTTAGTCCTGAGCTCCCACTCAGTGCTGCACTATGTGCTTGTAATTTGGAAAAAACCCTTAAGTTTATGCCTTGAGTTCCCCTTCACTTTTTCTTACATCAGACCAAACCCCTTCTGACCTGTCCCTTGATGTTTCTCTAAAGCTTTTAGCTGCAGTCAGTGGCTCATTCACTTTGATCGTCTCTTGTGCCTTAAATGTTTGATGTACTGTTAATTGCAATTTGACAAATGAAGATAAAATGTATGACATTATTTCTGCAGAAATCTTTCTGTCTAATGAAGTGTGCACTTTTTAAATCTTATTTCTGACTAAACCACATAATCTTTTTAGGGGTTTCACCAAGTTATTTTTACCCAGAATAATTTACAGTGGACATTAAATAGCACCCTATTCCCTTGGTTTGGATCATCACGCTAAATGCACAGGAACAGAAAAGGCATGCTTTACATGTTGTCAGTTTTTATTTGGCCTCATTTTAGTTCATTTAGTTTTGTGTTTTTAGTTGAATGTGTTTTGTTGAAAGGAAAATGTATTTTATTTTATTACACTTTGAAAATCACATTGTAATTCATTCTAAAGATGTTCCATACGACTGAGGTCAGAACTCAATGCCTTTACAAAACCATTTCTTTTTCAATCTTGCTCAGGGACTGGTCAAACAACACAGCTGTAGCTTTGAGATTTCCTTTCTCTGAACAAAGAAAAGCACAAACCATGACACACCAACACAGTTCATTATTACTTTTCTGCTATGATCAGCACTAGGCATTTGAGCGAATTGTGATATTCTCCTGGCTTCCTCTAAACCATGATTCGTGTGTTAATCAATCTGCAGTCATCATTAGGACAAGACTGAGGGATGCAGTTATACCTTATTCATGTTTGTACAAAGTTAGAAATAAGTTCAGGAATCGAACTCTGGTGTTGCTTAGTTGCTTGTTTCTTTACACTTACTACGACCAAAACCTTTACTTTGTTACTTGTACAAATCAAATCCCATTTACTAAGGGCATTTCTCTTAACAGATCCCTGAAGAAGGCCTTTGTTGATGCTGAACTCAGCTGTGATCATCTGTAGTGGCTCCTGACTGTGACTTTACGGGAACAGAGAGAAGAGACAGCAACTGAACATGCATAAACTTTTACTAAGGGAAATGTATAAATGTAATGTGCTTTTACTTATAATTTTAACTTTTACTCATCATTGCCTGTATAGCCTTGGAAATCTTGAAGGGTAAACACTTAAAAATTATAGTTCTACAAGGGCTCTTTATGAAAGGAAATTGTTCTGTACAGAACCCTGAACACGTGAAGAATATTTTTTATGATTAAAGCTTGACGTGTTTTTTGGTGCCGTATAAAACTCTTTTCTAAAACGTGCTGTATAAAATCATCTATAATACATTCTCCATCAATCTGAAGCCACCCTTCACAAAGAACCACCATTTTAAGTGGGTATTTTATAATAATTATTATTCCTCCAGTGTTCCTCCAGATGAGTTCCCTGGAGCTCCGAGTGTTTGATTCAGAGAGTAATCTTTGTAGACACCCTCCTTATATTCAATGAACCAGGCTCCTTTACACTTCACCCATTGTTGACACTGATATTCAGCTGCACACTTGTAAAATCCCAGAAGAAAAGCATCCAACTCTGGAGCAGCTGCACAGGAGTCTGAAATTAACATAGTGTGTGTAGTTTTATATTATAACCGATTTATGTAATAAAAATATTTAATCTTTAATACCTGGATCAACACAAATAAATATAGACATTTTCTAACCTCTACTTTGTTTTGTGTGTTTAGAAACAATGTATAATAACATTTAGGAACAAAACCAGCAAAATGCAGGAAGACATTAAAATTTAGAGGAATGTCAGAAACTAGACTGGAGAAACTCAGCACTTTTATTATGGAGAAAAATCAAAAAACAAAAAAAGGACAGATGTTAAATTGTGAAGAGCATATTGTACAGGTTCTGTAGTCCTTATGGTCAATGTTATTTTTTTCACATAAGAATCATTGCACTCCCCTCCCATGTATTTAACTGAAGTTTTGTAATATAATTTTAGGAGTAGGACTGCGCCCAAACTCCTCCCCTCAGCCGTATACCCTGCAAACTCACATAATTTCCGTGTCTGAAAAACTTGCTGCACTTGGCACAAGAGACGGACTTTTACTGGACTGTTTCTCATATGTGAGCTAGCTCCTCCTCTTCTGGTTCGTTTCTGCTGGTCCTTTGCCTCGGTTTCTGCTTCTGGGCTGTTCCTATTACAGCTATGCAGATGATATTCAGATTTACATGGCCCTGTCCCCAAACAACTCAGGTCCAGTTGACTCATTAAGCAAGTGCCTTGAACACATCACTAACAGGATGGGACACAACTTTCTGCAACTAAATAAAAATAAAACAGAGATTATTCTATTTGGGAACAGCAATGAAAGACTAAGATTGGCTGTGTATCTGAACCCTACTCCAGCAGAAAACTAGCAGAACATGGATCAGAGTGTGTCAGGATCTGCAAACTCTCTCTCAGAATCAGCAGCAGGTCAGTTTACACCTTTATGAAACCCACCAGTTTCTTAACCCCAAGTCAAGCTTCATCAGAGTTCACATCAGTTTTCTTTCTTAAAGACACAGGCAGAGGGTCATTGGATTGTGAAACAACTCTTAGCCTGTTAACATCTGCATTGCCTCCATTTTTCAACCACACTCCATTAGTGGGGGCAGCCCTGACCCTGAGGTTAGAGAAGTGAACTTGAGGCCGGAGGGTCGTCGGTTTCAATTCCCAGGACCAGCAAGGAAACTATGCATTCACAGTTGAAGTGTGCTTGAGCAAGGCACCTAACACCCAAACTGCTCCCCGGGCGCTGAGGTGATTGGTAGCTTCCTGCTCCGGTTGTATGTGTGTTCACTGCTCCTAGTGTTTGTGAAGAATTGCTCACTACTGTGTGTTTGTGTGTTCACTATCATGGATGTGTCAAATGCAGAGAAGTAATTTCCCTAAGGGGATCAACAAAGGCGTTTCTTCTTCTTCTTCTTCGTTGTCTTCTTCTTCTTCTTCTTCTTCTTCCAACTACATTGAGGAGAACATTGTGTAGCAGTCAGAGAATCATTTTTTGACTGATAGACTGATTTCAGAATGCCTTCTCAGCTGAGTTTTGTTATTTTTAGTTCAAGATTTTTTTCAGTGTAGTGAGGTAAATGTGATGGGAAAATGCAATATAATATTGTAATGAGCTAATAATGATAATAATCCACGAATATATTCTATAATGATTGTTATAGACACATACATCCTGAGTGAGGTATAGAACATATTGTGCTTAAGCTCATGACCTTAAAGTGTTTATTACATGATGTAATCAGGACATGATCCTGGAGTGGAGAGGGAAAGTGCTTAAGAATGCACTTCTGTAGTTAAATTAGAGAAGTAACATCTCTAGATAGATTGAAGAAGTCTAATAAATATGTTAAAGAACATCCTGAGTGGAAAACGTTACCTAACTGTCACGCCCTCATCCTGTCATGTCTGTTTTCCCCGCCATGTGCTCTCTCAGCACATGGCTCTGTTTGTTGTTGTCCATGTCTCCGCCCATGTCCCGCCTTTGTTCCACCTCCTTGTCCTTAAGCCTCGTTATCTGTTTCAGGTGTGTCTCGTCTGTTCATGTATTTAAGCTCCCTTGTGTCACTTCCGTGTATTGGTCATTCGTGTTGTTTCTTTCCCACTCCCAGTCAAGTCGTTTTGTTGTGTTTCCTAGTCTTGTTGTTTCGTTTCTTTCCTCTAGTCATGTTCCTCTTCCATTGTTGCCGTGTCATGTTTCCCAGTCTGGTCTGTCTATCTCAATCATTTCCTGTGTCATGTTAGTAAGTCTATCTGTGTTTTCTCTAGCCCTCTGTGTTAAGTTTCATAATTAGCTCTGTGTTTAGGTTTATCTTCAGCTTTCTGTGTTTAATTAGCTTTCTAGGTCTTTGTGTAGTATCTCTGTCTAGGTCACTGTTAAGTATCTCTGTTAAGGTCTTTAGTCTGTCTGTTTTTCCTGTTTGCTTTAGTTCTTTGTTTTAGGTTTAGTCTGTCTAGCTCTTTGCATTTTAGTTTAGTCTGCTTACCTCCCTGTGTCTGTCTCTGTTAGCTCCCTGTGTTATCTTTGTTACAGTTTCTTGGTTTTGTTTATAAAGTATGTGTTTTAGCAAGTGCGTCCGCCTCCGTCAGTCCCCTCCGTTAATCGTGACAAAAATAAGACAACAGAAATATGCATATCATAAGATGCCAATTAAGGGAATGTCTGGGTTTGTGAAATGAGACATGATGTAATAACGACTGGACGGTACACATGATGCTTGGTGTATGTGCCGAAGGGGCACATGACAGTGGGGTGTACGTGACTGGGGTCCTATATATACTGCATCAAATGTTTGAATAAACTAGAGATTGGAGTGAATACTTGACTCTGTGTCTTTGTTCCTCTGATTTCTCCTTAGGCATTAGAATCGGTCTTCCTTCCTGATTGCACTTAGACAATTGCCATAACAGTAACTTTCACACAGGCTGTAATGACTAAAAAGAAAATGAGAGAAAATGGTAAGAACTGCATCACTCTAATAACACAAATCTGATTTCTAAATCCTTATTTATATTTTCATTAGAGGATGACATTACTCCAAGGCCAAGTGATGCACTCAATGCACAGCCGACCCAATTCTTTCAATGTCAACAACGGCTCTCACTGTCTCCTTATTAACAATGTAATGAATGGGCGCACTCGAACCTGGGGGAGCTGCTGCTGTTACTGCATGTCCATTTGACGCCGTTGGCTATCGGTCTGTATTGCTTTCTTGAGAAAATACGCACACGTAGTGTTTCCAACCGTCCTGTAAAATACGGAACCATCTCGTATTTGTGCAATAAAAGATGCGTTCCATTTTGAACTGATACAGGACTCATTTTGTTCCGTATTTTTAAGGTCACGCTTTTATGGCTTTGTTTTGAGGTGGAAACATGCAGGGGCAGCTTCTCCACGGCTTCAAAAAAAGAATGCGCTTTTCATTGGTCGTCACTTTTATTTAGCCAGTCAGAAAGTTACCTCTTAGACAGTTGTCAGACAACGTTGTCACAACTTTCTGAGGAATTTCATTTCAACGTTGTGACAACATAGTGACAACAAAAAAGACAACGTTTTGGGCACCAAAAAATATGTTGTCACAAGTTGTCATAACGTAACCATGTTTGTTGGGTAACAAACATATAAAAACTTAATCCAATCTGTAAAAGCGACCAAATACCCCTTTTTCAACCGAAGTCAACTTCTGTCTGAAATAATAGTAATAATAAAAAATAATAATACAATTATGTCGGTATGGAACTGTGGAATTTTTTCAAAGTGGCCAATAAGTCGTTATTTTACCATACAGTAACGTTATTTAATAACCTTGTGACAACGTTGTGACAACATTGTTCAGACAACGTAATCAGTTCCACTTTTTGACAACGTTGTGACAGTGTTGTGTGTTTGCTGGGAGTGGGTTGTTTTGCAGCGGTTCTCAGGTCAGTGCTGAAACACTGGGAACTACAGCTCTGCTTTCAGTTAGAAATAATGTTAGCACTATGCCCTGGAGAAAGTACATTTCATTCTCCCTCAGCACATCAGAGAATAATTTTTGAATCAAAGTAATTCTTTATACGTTAAAATCACATTAGATAATTTCATATAGATTAACAATAACATTAACAAACTATTATTAGAATGTAAGTCAAATATGAGTCCTAAATAAACAGTTAATTCTACGACACTTTGACTGGACATATGATAATGTGATGGAGGAGATATTAGACTCTTAGGCCAATAAGATTCTTTCACTTCAGATCTTACTGTAATTAATGAACAATTTAAAGTCATAGTTATTTTAAACTGGGATAAGGGTTACAGATGATGGATGGATCAGTGGCTTTTCAATTTGGTTAATTAAAGATTGCAACAGGCATTCCATTAATGTTTTTTTCTTTACTTTTGTCTTGAAATTACACTCACTGTCAGGAAACTCACTACACCTTCTCCCCGCATACACCATGTACGTAGGGTTGCAAACTTTATGAAATCAAAATAAGGAACACTGAGGTGGGGGACCAGCATGCACTTGTAAACCCTTTTCGACCGCAGTTGAATCAGATAAAACATATTTGTTGTCAGACATTTATTGAGCCAATTGCCATTAGGACTCTCAGCGCCTTTCCGTAGCCTTTTTGAACAATGGCAAAGAAGAATCTGTCCATGTATTTTGCAAATACCCTATTCCCAGTTCAGGGTCACGGTGTGTCCAGAGCCTACCTGGAATCATTGGGCACAAGGTAGGAATACACCCTGGAGGGGGTGCCAGTCCTTCACAGGGCAACACAGACACACACATTCACTCACACACTCAGACACTTTGGAGTCACCAATCCACCTACCAATGTGTGTTTTTGGACTGTGTGACTGTGACACTACCTGCTTCGCCACCGTGCCATCCAAAAGCCACTGATGCACTAGTTAAACTAGTATTATGCAGCAGAGGAAACCTGATTACTGATGGAGGTAAAGTAAACCTGCTGAAAAAGCCAGTTTTTACACTGCAGTATTTAGAGCACACTGAACTGATGTTTATGTTCTTTCCTGATGTAATGACTGTGTATTTTACAGATACCTGTAAATAATAAATTAATAATTGTTCACAACTCAGTTTTGTTTTTCTATGTTTTTTTTTTTTTTTGTAGATGGATATATGTTTTTTGTTTTGTAAAGATGTCAGTCCCCTTGCTTAATCTGTACCTTGTCAAATACATTTGCTGCTGTGAGGCAATTACCCCTAGACCCCCCTGGTTACAGTTTACCCCCCCCCCCCCCCCACCATTCTTCTCTAGTGATGGGCCTGGTGTCTTTTATGGTATAATTTGTAACTTTAAGCGATGTCCTAGATTTGTATACACCCTTATGATTGCCCTTATAATTAATTAATCAGGCTCCTTTACACTTACCCATGGCTGACACAGATATTCAGCTGCACAAAGTTTATTCTCAGGAGAAAAACATCTAACTCTGAAGCAGCTGCACGAGGGTCTGACATTAACATGCATAACATCAATATATTCCTACCCTTTTTTCAAAAGAACATTTTGATGAATAAGTGTCCAAGTAGCACAAACTTTTGCCTGTGTACTGTATAACATCTGTACAATAGAAAAAAAACCAAGCTCTCAACTATGTGAAGGGGTATTAGTTAGATTTACTAGTTACATATTTCCCCATGAAATAAACATATATTTTATTCACAATATTTAAATTTTGTTGTACTTAGATAATGTTTTAATTTACAGCTTCTAAATCTTTATGGGGCGGCACAGTGGCGCAGCAGGTAGTGTCGCAATCACACAGCTCCAGGGACCTGGAGGTTGTGGGTTTGATTCCCGCTCCGGGTGACTGTCTGTGAGGAGTTGGTGTGTTCTCCCCGTGTCTGCGTGGGTTTCCTCCGGGTGACTGTCTGTGAGGAGTTGGTGTGTTTTCCCCGTGTCTGCGTGGGTTTCCTCCGGGTGACTGTCTGTGAGGAGTTGGTGTGTTCTCCCCGTGTCTGCGTGGGTTTCCTCCGGGTGACTGTCTGTGAGGAGTTGGTGTGTTCTCCCTGTGTCTGCGTGGGTTTCCTCCGGGTGACTGTCTGTGAGGAGTTGGTGTGTTCTCCCCGTGTCTGCGTGGGTTTCCTCCGGGTGACTGTCTGTGAGGAGTTGGTGTGTTGTCCGCGTGGGTTTCCTCCGGGTGACTGTCTGTGAGGAGTTGGTGTGTTCTCCCCGTGTCTGCGTGGGTTTCCTCCGGGTGACTGTCTGTGAGGAGTTGGTGTGTTCTCCCCGTGTCTGCGTGGGTTTCCTCCGGGTGACTGTCTGTGAGGAGTTGGTGTGTTCTCCCTGTGTCTGCGTGGGTTTCCTCCGGGTGACTGTCTGTGAGGAGTTGGTGTGTTCTCCCCGTGTCTGCGTGGGTTTCCTCCGGGTGACTGTCTGTGAGGAGTTGATGTGTTCTCCCCGTGTCTGCGTGGGTTTCCTCCGGGTGACTGTCTGTGAGGAGTTGGTGTGTTCTCCCCGTGTCAGCGTGGGTTTTCTCCGGGTGACTGTCTGTGAGGAGTTGGTGTGTTGTCCGCGTGGGTTTCCTTCGGGTGCTCCGGTTTCCTCCCACAGTCCAAAAACACACGTTGGTTGGTGGATTGGCGACTCAAAAGTGAATGTGTGTGTGTGTGTCTGTGTTGCCCTGTGAAGAACTGGCGCCCCCTCCAGGGTGTATTCCTGCCTTGCGCCCAATAATTCCAGGTAGGCTCTGGACCCACTGCGACCCTGAACTGTATAAGTTACAGATAATGAATGAATGAATGAATGAATGAATGTTAAATCTTTATTCTGTTTTTTATTTTGTGTTGTTGTAATTCTGTTTTCTCTGATTGTTTATTTAATTTAAACCAAAAAACACCCCACACAGAAAAGAACAGAATGTAATACCGCACTTGCAGGAGTGTGAGATTAATTTTACTCAAACACCAAACACCAGTATAAAGTAGTAATAGTAAAACTGTGTGCTTGTATATTTCTTAATGTGCAGTAATAAATATCAGCATTTATTCCTAAAAAGTTATTTTTTTATATTCTTCCATTTTGAATATTTTTTCATTTTAGTCTGTGTTCCATGTTTTATATTGATTGCATCACTTCATCACTAACCTACTGAACAATTTTTTTCTAGTAGGGGTTATAAAATGCAAAATTTATATATATATAAACATATTATTATATATTGCACACACAAAACAACGTAGAGTCATTGATGTTAGGAAAAAAAAATTTCTACTGAGCAATTTTTTTCTAGTAGGGGTTATAAAATGCAAAGTTTATATAAACTAGAAAAAAATTGCTCAGTAGAAAAATTATTTTTTTTTTCCTAACATCAATGACTCTACGTTGTTTTGTGTGTTTTGAAAAAAATAAATAAATATAATATATATATATATATATATATATATATATATATATATATATATAATATTTAGTAATAAAACCAGCAAACAGCACCGAGTGCGTGTGGAGTGTGTAGGGACCGAGTGCGTGTGGAGTGTGTAGGGACCGAGTGCGCGTGGAGTGTGTAGGGACCGAGTGCGCGTGGAGTGTGTAGGGACCGAGTGCGCGTGGAGTGTGTAGGGACCGAGTGCGTGTGGAATGTGTAGGGACCGAATGTGCGTGGAGTGTGTAGGGACCGAGTGCGTGTGGAATGTGTAGGGACCGAGTGCGTGTGGAATGTGTAGGGACCGAGTGCGTGTGGAATGTGTAGGGACCGAGTGCGTGTGGAATGTGTAGGGACCGAGTGCGTGTGGAATGTGTAGGGACCGAGTGCGTGTGGAATGTGTAGGGACCGAGTGCGTGTGGAGTGTGTAGGGACCGAGTGCGCGTGGAATGTGTAGGGACCGAGTGCGCGTGGAATGTGTAGGGACCGAGTGCGTGTGGAGGGACCGAGTGTGTGTGGAGTGCGCGGTTTGGGCAGCGGCCCTGACTCCGTCTTTCACTAGAGGGCAGAAGAGCAGAGAGAGAGAAGGAGAGAGAAGGGTTTACTGAAGAGGAAGAGACGCTGCTTTCACGTGGATACACTTCAGTTTCAGTATGTAAACAAAACTCTTCCTTTATTAGTTCTCATTTACACACATTTAACACACTAACCTTTGTCCCTCCGAGGCTCGTGTCTGTGGAGCAGGGAAACTGTTTTTCCTTACAGTAATTCAATAAACCCGCTCAAATGTCGCTTATTGTGGATGAGTTTCTCAGTGTGTGCCGTTACAAGGGAGAAGAGGCTAAATGTATTAAACAACTTCTGGAAATATCCGGAAACGTAGCAGTCTAAACTCAACGTTATTTAACAAGACTATATTACAGTAGGTTTAGTGTCTGACCAAACACAGAGCTTCTTATAGTAATGTGACCCCAAATGGATATAATGTATGTTCTGTGCCTTAAAGTCCCTCAGCTCTAAGTGCTTAAGTATTTCCTCCTAAAGTAATTTCTTAAAGTCTTTACAATGGGAAGTAATCGATACATTTTCCCATATTTGTATAATCAATATCAGTAACACTGACACACACTTCCAATGGAATTTATTTTAAAACGATATATTCATACTCTCTTAATGATAATCTGAGGTCTTGTATGGTCTCTTTCCCATTATTTAGGGGTTTGTACTCCAATGACTAAATTGTATATTGTCACTGTGCATTTTAAAAACATGTAACTTTTACAGGAGACGGGGAACAAACTTTCTTAACGTTCAGTGGAAGTCAGTGTAAAAAGATTTTATTCTGAATAATTTTGGAACATCTCTATTGGTTCGTTCATCATCATCAAATTTTCATGTGATTTACAGGACAGCTGCTGTGTTCTTATTATATAGGTAACTAAATATCAACAAAAATGGAGATGGCAGCGATGATATGTTTCAGTACATCAGCAGATCATCACCTAAACATTCTGCTTTTACACTAATTCCATTTCATTTTTGATGCCCTAGGCTCTGAATGTATTCAGACCCGTGTACAGATCATGAGTGAAGTTTTCAGCAGTAACAGTGAGGCAGTCCTGCATCGCTCTTTGGAGGTTACCGCTGCTGGGTCCAGGAGCCAAGCTGGAGATCTAGAGGAGGTTTATCAAATCAGAGACACCTGCCACTTTATTCAGAGTAAAGAGTTCAAAAAGGTAAAGTTTCTTCTTTGTAATCGCTATTAAACTTTCATCGACAAACTGTGTTGTGATTCAAGAAAAGTATGCAATGCTACCTGTCTTCAACAATCTTAAACAATTATCTTATCTTAAACAATGTCTGACAATTCAATAGTACACTCAGTGACTATGCGCTAGCATCCTGCACCAGGGTTAAAACTAGGCCTGGACCACACAGGAATGGGAATTTTTTAAATTTGTTTTCATTTATTTATTTATTTTGAAGGAAAATAAAGTCCCTGTGTTCATTGTGGGCTAGAATGGTATTACACCCCATAGCACTTGGCTGTGTAGCAATCTGACTGTTCACTGGATTGATGAAGCAGCATTATATATCTTTGGGATGATTTGGAGAGGGATTTTTGATCATGTCATCAAAAATTTGATTTCAGGACCTGAGCTTACTAATGGTGCTTTTCCACTGCATGGGTCTGGCTCTACTCGACTTAGCACGGCTCGGCTCGCTTAAAGCTGATTGCTTTCCCACTAGCACAGCTCCCCCCACAAAGTGTAGCCATTGTGTTGAAAAACCCTGTCTCTACCAGGAATTGCAGACTTTGAAAACCACAACAACAGTGGTGGTAAATTTAGGCACTAGTTACTCATCGTGTATTCGCGTGTTGTTTTTGGTTTTTGGATTGAACACAGCTCTGCACCCCAGTCCTCACAGATCAGTTTTCTTTGTTGCACGTTCGGCTTTCGCTGGAGATTTTCATCAGCCGTTGGCACACGGAGTATATAAACCTCTTCAAAACACCTCGAGGGAAAATTCTGAGCTTCTTTTGTGAATCTGATTAAAAATAAATGTGAAAGCTGCTTTAACTTAAGAGATTTTACAAGCAGTGTTTTGTGCTGGGTTTGAATGAGCTCTGCATTCCTTGGTGGTTTTCTCTCTGGCCAATCAGAGCTCTGTTGGATTTACATGTCACAATTTAGTAGCTACTCGACACGGCTGGAACCTGGCATGAGCAAGTACTGGGAAAGTACCAGATTTGGCCAGTGGAAAAGCCAAAGAGCAGAGTCGAGCAGAGTCATGTATATTCCATGCAGTGGATAGGCACGATAATTTTTTAGTGGCTGAATGTTGTCAGATAATCACAGAAATTAGTAAAGCCTTCCCAGAAGAGGCAAAGGTGGAGAACCTACCTGTAAACACCCTTCACTTTGGAAGAAGGTTTGAATGAACAGGTGTCAGACTTTGCTCATATTGCATACATCTTAATAATCGTTGTCTCTTTTTTTGGACACAGGTTGCTTTGCAGTTTCCGGATGAGCTGTTGGCAGATTCTATTGCAGTCTCTGCAGCGATCGTGAAGGAAACCAATGTAAAGACATATATATTAGGGGACACCTCGTACGGCAGGTAAGAGCTGCTCTCATTGCTCAGCTTCAGTGTTGATGGCTTGAGAACTTTGCTGTTAGAGCTGACGGAAATGTGTATGCGTTCGTTTGTTTTCCTGCTCAGTTGCTGTGTGGATGAAGTAGCCGCGGAACATGTGGGGGCTGATTGCATCATCCACTATGGCCGGTCATGTCTTAGTCCGTCTAGGAGGCTGCCCCTTATGTATGTGTTTGGGAAGAGACCCATCGATGTCCAGAAATGTGTGGAAGCCTTCAGAGAGCTGCATCCCAGCAGTGAGAGTCATGTTATCGTTTTGTATGATGTCACCTACTCCCATGCCATAGGTGAGATTTATTTCTGTCTTCATACATTTACTACTTGCTTACTGCAATAATATAGCTACAGTTGACACCTACAACAGGCACTGTGGTCTTCACTATGGGTTCAAACACTGGTCAACACCTTTATAATCAGTGAACACTGTTCATTTAAGGTACATCCATTGTGGTTGACAATATTACTTTTTCCATACTAAGATTATATAATCTCCATAGACAAGCATTTAATGTAAAAGGCTCCATGCCAAGCAATGGCTAGAAGGGTGTAAAGCTAACCAACAATGTGGGCTGTGGATTTGTGTTCTCTGGAGAGAAGGCTTCATCCAGTACCTTGGGATGAGCTAGACTGGTGTTACTTTTCTAATGCTCTAATGGTTGATTATTACCAAATCGTCATAGTGCAATGTTCTAATATCCAGCGTATACACATCTGCACATTGTAATTACTCTTTATTTGCTAAATTTAATGTATCGGGTGAAAAATATAAGGTGGTCTAAGCAAATGTCTGGCGCATACATGTTGAAATCGTTGCAATAAGTTATGCGGTGCTGTCTTTAATGTGCCATCACATTTACTTGGGATACTTTATATATCTTTTCCCCCTCATGGTGCAGCCAGGTGGCGCTGTAGCAGGTGGCAGCAATTATTTCTGGGTTTCTTTTGAGTTCTATGGTTTCCTGCCACCATCCACAAGCGTATGTTTTCAGGTTGGTCGACTGTGCAAAACTGTGTGTGTGTTTGACTGGTTGATGGTGTGTGTGATGTTGTGAGATGGAGTGATGCACTGTCCTGTCCAAGACTCCGGGATGAACTGACTAGGGATGATGGATGATTTAATGTTACTTTTAACAAACAGACATTGTGCACAGGGCCATATTAAAAGATGCGATGCGATGTGTTGACTTACTTTTCAATTAACATCATCAAAACCTGATTGACCAGATTTTCTTCTAAGTGTAGCTTCTTGATTTTTAATCAGGTGTTTTTCTGCGTTTTAACACCCTAACCTAATGTTTTCTCTCTTCAGACGACATCAGGAAGCTCTTGAATGTCTCACACCCCAGAGCGGTGTTCTCTCTTCTGAGAGCAGATGATTCTGATGGTCAGGAACGTGTTTTTGGACTTCATACATATGATGTTAATTCAGACTCTGTGGACGAGAGGGCGGTTCATAAATTCGGCAGATGGTTTTGTTTGGAAGAGGGAAAGAGTATGGAGGACTACAGCATATTCTTTATAGGTCATGAGGGTCTAACTCTGACGAACTTCATGATGACCTGGAACCGTTCATCCTTCAGTTCATTTGACCCAGAGACGTCCACAGCCAGAGTGGAATCTGTCAACATTAACAAAGCCCTGATGAAACGCTACTACGCCATTGAGAGGGCAAAGGATGCTAGTGTCGTGGGCATCCTGGTGGGTACACTGGGAGTGGCCAACTACCTGAGCATCATTGAGCAGCTGAAGGAGAGCACGCGGAAAGCTGGCAAGAAAAGCTACATGTTTGCAGTGGGCAAGATCAACGTGGCAAAGTTGGCCAACTTCCTAGAGATAGATGTGTATGTGTTAGTGGCCTGTCCAGAGAATTCGCTGCTGGACTCCAGTGAGTTCTACAGACCAGTGGTCACTCCATTCGAGATGGAAGTGGCCTGCAATAAACAGCGAGAGTGGAGTGGGGAATACGTCACAGACTTCAGAGACCTCCTTCCTGGTATGTACTTCCCTGTGGACTCTACATCCTTCTTTTTACTTCACCTGGTTTTATCAGTGTGTCAGGTGAAAAGATTACACTTTAACCTAAGCTGCTAGATTCACCTTATATCCACCCTTTACTTACCTCAGATACAGCGCCAATCCATCCATTATCTGTAACCGCTTATCCAATTTTAGGGTCGCGGGGGGTCCAGAGCCTACCTGGAATCATCGGGCGCAAGGCGGGAATACACCCTGGAGGGGACGCCAGTCCTTCACAGGGCTACAGCGCCAATATTTCCAGTAAAATTAGAGTGGGGCTAAATGTGACAAAACACCCAAAAAAGCACCCGGAGGAAACCCACATGGGGAGAACAAACCAAACTCCTCACAGTCACTCACCTGGAGGTCCCTGGAGCTGTGTGATTGTGACACTACTCTAGCTGTGCCCTTGTATTAGGGCTGTGCCATATCGTATCGTTCGCAATTATATCGTCATAATTTTTTTAAACGATAAAAAAAATCAGTATCGTGTTATTAGACTTGTCCAAAAAAGTAGAGTGGCTTGTGGAGGTGGTTTGGTTATAAAATAGGAGGTGTAAAAACGTAGTACAACTTTCCTCCATCGCCCACAGCTCTTGCCAGGAAATCTTCCGCTTCTCTAGATTGTCCCATCGAAGCCACTGGCCTTGTTATGCCTGTGGCGCTGCTGTTTCACCATTAAATATATATATAATTTTATATAAATTATATTAATATAATATTGATTTTGTCTGTTTTTTAAATTAAGTATTTTTCAGTGATTTGTCATATTACCAAGAATATTGTTATCGCCAAAATATCCAGAAATATTGTGGTATGATTTTAGAGCCATATTGCTTACCCCTACCTTGTATTAATTAATGAAGTGAAATTTACTGGAAAATTTGGCACTGTATTCTCATATATGTAAAAAATATATATTCCAAATACAACTTTTTTTTTCTTAAAACATATTTTTCCTGAAATATTTGTTGTTCAACAAATCTTTAACTATTTTCTCTAAATGTATTATTTTTTAAAACATTTTTTTAATGTCCTATATAAAAAATTCCTAAAATACAATAAATACATCAACTATAAAAATATGAGATATATATTTTGGCTTCAGTGAACACATAGCAAGATAAAGCTCTCAGTATTTATTGGCATGGTAAATTTTTTTTCAAGTTTCAGTTGTGTGTATCTGTGTGTGAGAGAGGGAGAGAGCGAAAAGACATATTAGTCCTCTTTATCTAGAGTAGGGTTCTCCTGAGCCCTTTGTTTTGTCTGAGAGTTTCAAGGACACTAGACAGTGCCTTCATTCAAGAGATAGAGAAAGAATATTGTAATTAAAAGTTGGACCTGGGTTCACACACAGGCTGTTCCTCAGGTCAGAGAACAAACATTTTACTACAAATGTTTTTATAGTCTATCTGCAGTTTTAGTATTTTATGAACTCAAGCATAACTGACTGCATGTTCAATTATACACAGTTGTGGTGAAACAGTCATATGTATGTGTCACAGCAGCATTGGGCTTTGAATGATTTCTGCAGCTGTTTTCTGTCTGTGGCAGAATGATTGGACACCACACATCTTTATTACTAAAACAGTCACAGATTTGTTGCACAAAACTCAGTTCATTTTGGGTTATACACACAGGGTCAAAATTAAAAACCAGCCTCTATGGTAGCAATTCTGTAAGTCCTTATATCTGGAATTAATATAGTATTTTATTATTTTTAATGCTCCCTCCAGGGTGTATTCCTGCCTTGCGCCCAATGATTCCAGGTAGGCTCTGGACCCACCGTGACCCTGAATTGGATAAGAGGTTACAGATAATGAATGAATGATTATTTTTAATGAAACTGAAAAATGTGAAGTGTTTTTTGGTATTTATTCCAGTGTATGATTTAGCACAACACTGATAAAATAATATATTGCGACACAAATTCTACATTAAATACAAAAAAGTTATAACATCCATAAATAATTAGTTCATGTTCGCTGTAGCTAGCTCATTTTCAGTCAACCAAACATAGTTTTATCTGTGCTCTATAAACATTTGCATATGACAGAATGACGCTAAGGTCTGTTTTTACTGGCAAAAACACATAATGTGTGCCTGTGTGTGCTAAGTGGCTCAGGAAGTATCTAATTTGAATTGTGTTACAGGGGGGAGCAGTCATGTGGATTTCCCCGAGCTGGATGAGTCTACTAAAGAAGAAGACACCACAGATGTGTCCCTGATCACTGGAGCCCTGCGCACTTCCTGTTTACGCTCCTCCACAGAGACCACTAATGGTCCATCAGCCTCATCTTCATCACTGGTCATTAGGAATCAGACTCTAACTGTGGCTAACACTAGCACTGCAGGTAAACTGCTAGAGAACTTGCCACATAACAGATAATTACTCTAATATCTTCTGAAAGTCTTTATGCACCTACTTTACTGTATATTAAATTTGAGCATTTGTAACTGTTAGTAATTTATCTTCTGACATGAAAATGGGGTGGGCGGCTCAGTGGCGCAGCAATTAGTGTCACAGTTGCACAGCTGCAGGGAGTTTGTGGAAAACAGGTTAAATGCAGAAGAAATGCATACAATGACAATGAAGTCATGTTTATCTAGGGCTGTCGCGGTGAAAGAATTTCTCATGTAGTTGTTTAATAGAGTTAAAAAATGCGATATTACCGCCCCAAATACTTAATTCATCCTGATTCTAGACTACTTATACACTCCTAATAGTCACATGGTACCAGCCTGAACTGTTCCTTTAGAGGCTTCTCCATGACTCTGTGCTGGTGGAGGCAGTTGGGCATCGATAGCTGGATTATAGGTAGCTAGATGAGATCTCAAAAATTAGGTTGAAAGCTGAAATGCTCCCAAACTGCCTCCCAAGCTGCATTTGGTTTTGTGACTAGGTTTGCTGCCATTGTGTCCGTTTTATAAAACGAAGACTGACACTCAGCCGTTCAGATGCCAACAGTTGGGTAAACATTTATTACACACACACCTAAGTGTAAAACAAGAAAGACCATGCAATGAAAGGGAAAACATGCATACATTGCGATGGTGACAGTTCTTGCAATTACTTGCGGTTGGCTGGTTAATAGCGCAGTATTAATGTATTGCGGTTATTGCGACAGCCCTATGTTTATCACAATTATACATACAGTTCACAAAGCTCTAGCTGGATGGACTGGGAATGCAAGGATTTGAGACACACTTGAATGCAAAATCAACACAAGATATGAGCACAGTATTAATCAACAGCAGGCTACGTTACAAACTGTTCTTTATATTGTGTGTAGTTATGTCTTTGAGATACTCATATATATATATATATATATATATATATATATATATATATATATATATATATATATATATTTCAGTAATAAAGCATTTGTTTTTTTCTGTTGGCAGCGTCGTATCTTGCTGGCCGCAGTTGGCAGGGTTTGGAGCCAAAGTTGGGAGAGACTCCAGTCGTAAAGGCTGTGGATGGAAGACGAGGAATTGCTATTGCTTATGAAGAGGAGGGCACGGACAGTAAAGACTGCTTCACCTGACCATAACACATCTTAGGCTCTCGAGTCCAACTGGGAATGAGCAAGCGCTCAGCTGCAGTATATTATGTCATATCAAGTCATATCTGTGTAACAGGATCACTGTACACTAGACGTAATCCAGACATTGATCCAACATGTCATACTCTTTACAAAACCATGGTTGTTTTATAGTATATACCCCGTTTAAGGCAATTATGATTTCTGGAGCTAAAGTGTCCAGCTGCTAAAAGGTTAAGGTATGGTATTGGCAAAATTAATTTTGAACCTTACATTTCAGTGGTTACATTAGTTTAAAAAAAAAAAGCACATGGATGTAAAACAGCTGATGAACAGTTGTTGAACAGATGGACAGATAACCTTGTATAACTGAATTTCATGGACATAAATCAACTTAAAAACAATATTATGTTTTTAAAACAAAAAGCATACCAACATTTGAATCAGAACTGACCAAGAATACTTAAGAAATGAGTTATTTAAATAAAGAACAGAAACTATTAATAGTTAACATCTTTTTTTTTTTTTAACTTTAAGAAAACATCATTTCAAGCAGAAAAATAAGTCAACAAACCATCGACAACATGAGCATAAATCTGGTCACTTGTACATTGTGATTATTTCATACCCTGATGTTACATTAATATATTATTTCAATTTTCATTTATAAACTTAGGTTTATCTATAATTAAATAATTGCTACACATATATTACTCATTACTGCAGCTAAACACTGTTGGCTACACTTTAAGACCACAGACCACTTAGTGCTTTCATTTTTCTTTTTTTCTTATGGGCTACTTTTTGCAGGCTTTAGCGGTGAGAATATTTACTTTCTGTAACCACTTCGTCCTGTTCAGGCTCACAGTTTGTCACTAGGTGCACAGTTGGGACTGTGGGAGGGAGCTGGAGCACTTGGAGGGAACCTGCACAGTCACAGGGCGAACCAGGGTGGGGCTTGAACTACCGGTGGGGTGACACTGCCTGTTGTATTACCATGTGCCATTCATTCATTCATTCATTCATTCATTCATTTTACAAAGCAATATGCCAACCTCATTTTATCCCTTAACGTTTGTGTCCGGTTTTTGTTACTGTGCCTTTAAGACTTCCTTTTAAATGACTTCTATTCTGATTGGCTGCGCTTTATTGTGCCTAGTTTATAAGAAAAATGCAGCCCAGGTTGAAACACTCTAAATTTGGTAGTGTAAAGTGGTAGGCAGTGGCATGGGAACAGTATAATTTAATACTTTATCATAATACATATAAAATCTTGTTTTTCTTGATATGGGCCCTTTAAAGCACACTTGCTGAAATGCAATACTGTTATAGATTTATTTTGATGTCATCTTCCAGTGACGAGTCTATGTCTCTGCAACAAAAGATGATGGAAATATACCGATCTTCCCATTGCACTCTCCTTCAAGCCACTCTTCATTGACTAGAGTGGAAAATCAAAAACATGATTAAAATGCGATTGCCTCAGTAGAAATACTGTAATATAGTCCAAAGCTTTCTATAAATATCTACATTAAAGGAGCAACACTTCAGTTCAACTAACAAGCAGCAAACCATTCATTTTTATTGGTGCAACTCTCAAGCGTTGAAGAATTAAACATTTATAGTCCCTGAGAGAAACTAATGTATTTATGCTCCAAAGAGTGGGCTTCTGATACCGCTTAGCCACTAGGAGGCAGTATAATGGCTGTTTCATAACGTGAAGAGTAATCATTAGAGAAAACAACTGAGTGATCCTTTAATGTACTTTTCTGATATACAGAAGCTGTACTGTTTACCGTTTGAGAGGATGGTGATGAGTTCGCCTTTGCTAAACTCCAAATCCTCTGGCGTGGTGGATTTGTAAGAGTACAGAGCCACCATTTTCTTCCGAGTTGCACTGATTTTTCCCTGAAAAAGGCAGCATAGTTCACCATTTCATGATAATACATTAATTGCATAGTCACATAGTTTAGAAATGACCATTTGAAATGTGGGCAAAGAAAGATTTTCAGAGATAATTTTTATAGAATGAGAAATTAATGTAGTCTTGTTACAGGTATCATATCAAAACATTTTCTATTGTTATATACAGACTTCGAGTGAGGATATGAGTTAATCCTATATCAGTACTCCTTTTCCATGGAGGGTTTTAAGGTATAGCCTTCATTAAGGTCTTCAATACAGGGATTTCTTACTGCTGTGTCAAAAAAGCAACTGATAGATAATGTGCTAATGTGCAACAAATATGCTTGAAGATAACATATTGTTATCGTACAATCACTGGAAAAACAAGTTTTGAACTACAGAAGGCAACTTTTGTTGCTTTGAGAAAGATAACAGTTGTTATATATGTTTTTGTGTGATCTCAAGATAGCAGTACAGACAAATATTAACCCATGGCTTCTCTGGACGTCTGTAGTCATGAACGTTTGACTTAATGCTTATGTTCAGTGTTGGAAGTGTTTACGATACCTCAGTAGCTGAGCACCACAGTGTTAGGCGGTTGTCCTTTACACAGCTCCACAACACGTCCATCTCTGACTCCTCTACAGTAACTCTCTCATTAGACCCAGGCTTCACATAGCTATCAGAAACATGGAGACAATTATCTGGCAATCTAACTTTAAAAGTAATAGCTCTGTCTGTACTGCATTCTTTGTAAATGGACAAAATAAGTGTTCATTAAGTATCAGGCTCCTAAGCAAACTGTTTAATGACTCACAGCACTCACAAATGTATAAATACTTATATTCCTTTGATTATTTATTATGATTATATACAATGATATTCATGATGTGAAGTTCACATTTTTCCTCTGAAAACAGCTTTGAAAAATACATTAATAAAATGAAAAATGATGTTAATATGTAAAATTACTATGAGGTAAAATTTACATTCAACATCCTGATAACAAACTTCACAGGAGCCAGAATTTAACTGCTGCACCATTTGGGTGGAATGGAAAATTTGAATAAGTAACCAGTATATAACTGATGCTCGGTGTGAGTTCTGAGGCAGGGGTGAGAATTGTAAGTCAGAAGCAAGGGGTGTTTATAACTTGCCTAGTCATGCATGCCCATAAATCTCTGCATTTTTATTGTTTTTTGGTTTAGAGGTGTTCCTATGTCATTTTAATAGGGTTGTTAGGTGATGACTGTAATAAAGAAAAATAATGAGCAATGTAGTATTCACCAGACTCTAGATTATGTTAAAAGCTGCTGCAAAACCATTCATTTAATACATTCATTGCATATGGTACTTGCTCTTATCCAATGTGATTTTCAGTGTTAAATATGTTACAGATGTAGGTGCAAATACACTCTTATTATCATAGCTGGGCGTTCCAGCCCCACAACTCTAGTCTGCCCTGTGGAGGCCTGTGGACACCTTAGTAACCAACTACTACAGTATATGATACACAAATATTTGAAGTGTTTTTCTTAGGTGTGTAAAACGGGTAGATTTTTATATTCTCTCATAGATCTTTTAGAATTTAAGCCATACCCTTGTGTTCTCCATAATGTGTTTCATGTGGTATGTGCTGTTACCTCAGAGTAAGTGCAGAAGCAGGTAGTTTCAGTTTGGTGCTGATCATCTGAAGCACAGCTGAATAAGGCTTTCCTGGTGTAATGCAGATCGCTATTGTAAACACGAAATGCACTTTCACAATACACCCAGGGAACACTCCAGTGTCTGTGCTCTAGGAGGAAACATACATGATTTAAAATTATTGCAGTTCTTTGACTGATCAGTAGTGAAGTTCGATGTATGAACTCAGGGTGTAATGATATGCTCAGCCCATGATATCGGGTGATTGTCTCGTTTAAGGTGCACCCACTGTTGACAAAGGTGTTGAAATGTGCACAAAATCTCCTTAAAAATCATCGTAGAAAAATGTTTAATAAAGTTGGATATTCTGCAGCAGTTGCAAATGACCTTAAAGTTATCATTGGTTAATGCCATAAAAAGTACTGGGTGAAGTGTATACAATGATGGGAAATGTGTATTGAGAGTGTAAAGCCCTCAAGCACTGGGCTATAGAGCAATAGAAGAGTGTCCTCTATCGAAAATAGGGCTAGATTCAATTCCTTTTTAGGTGCATCTTGAAAAATTCCTCACTAAGGGTCTTGTATTCTAACAATGTTTCAACTTCTAGAGTAAGGACTAAGGTTAAGAAGAATAGAGACTGCTACTGTAGCACAGAGGGGACAAACTACCTTTTAATGTCCTTAAAGTGCACACAAAGTGTATATATTAAATATTGTCTGGGTAATGGGCGGCACGGTGGTGCAGCAGGTAGTGTCGCAGTCACACAGCTCCAGGGATCGATGTGGGATCGATGTGGGTTCGATTCCCGCTCCGGGTGACTGTCTGTGAGGAGTTGGTGTGTTCTCCCTGTGTCCGCATGGGTTTCCTCCGGGTGCTTCGGTTTCCTCCCACAGTCCAAAAACACACGTTGCAGGTGGATTGGCGACTCAAAAGTGTCCGTAGGTGTGTGTGTGTGAGTGAATGTGTGTGTGTGTGTTGCCCTGTGAAGGACTGGCGCCCCCTCCAATGTGTGTTCCCGCCTTGTGCCCAATGATTCCAGGTAGGCCCTGGACCCACCGCGACCCTGAACTGGATAAGCGCTTACATATAATGAATGAATGAATGTCTGGGTAATGTTGTTCTGTCTGGGTTTACTCACTGGCCTACTGGGGGCTTCTCTTCTAGGTGGGGCAGGTATGGCTTCATTGCTGATAAATGGTGCAACCTACAGATAACAGAGACACTCATAAATATAAATACTGGTACAATGCTTTGGAATTTTTACAGATAAAACAAACTGAATGGCTCTTTCATGTGGAAAAACCTTCATAAATAAGACAGAAGCTGAAAATATCCTCATTTTTTGTGTACTATACTAAACATCACTGCAGTGATTAAAAATCAAAAGGATGTTTGTCAGCTTAGGAGAAGTTAAAAGAAATGAAGGATGGGAAAAAGAAAATAAGATTAGAAAATGAAACTGAGGCCTGAACAAAATACTGGCTCCTTGTAGATGCTACGCTCTTGTGAACACTTTTTTATAAAGGCCTCTTACCTGCTCAACTTTTAATGCCACTGTAATATCCAGTGGTTCCAGGAAATTATATGGTACCAGCCCTCTCTGGAAATGATGAGAAAGCAATAAGAGCATATGATTATCTGTCTTTAAACTCATATTTCACTCTTTGTAAAGAATAAATATTCATAATAAAGACTCCAGTCTAGTACACACTGAAAACGTCTGGCAGAAAAGGAAAAAATAACCACAATATTTAATGGGTAACATTATTGTTGTGAATTCAGAAGACACACACAACACACCCTTTCGTTGAAGATAACAGATGCCCAGTTGTCGGTCCCTCTCTGAAGAACAAAAACGATGTTGCCTGGCAACACAGCCAACTCCTCGCTGGTCTCAGGAACAAACTCATACAGAACAGTGTGTGGCTCACCTTCAAGTGCCCTGCAGATTACCACACAGCTATAAATAAAGCTCCAAATGACTGGGGTAAAAGACACTACAGAGAACAAGCTCTGAGTTTACCTCAATACCTCAGGACCCTTTGGTGTAGCAGGTACGTCTTCAACCTGTGCAAAGAAAAATATGACAAAGGATGATCATGGTCACCAAAGTGCATAAAGCGTAAAGAGAGAGAACACTCATAGGACTCCATCTTTAATGTGGTGTTCCTAATCATATAACACACATAGAGGTATAAGAACATGTTTATTTGTAGTGAATACTACAAACCCTTTATGCAGTTTCTGTGTTTTATAAGTCTCTCCCATGTAAAAGCAAGAGATTGGTCTTAAATGACATAACTGCCTGGGAGTGGCTTCCTGGGAGTTGGAAAAAAAATTCCAACAGAGACTTTAGTTATTTCCCACTGTACTTTTAATTTAGGATGGTGTTTTTTAATAATTCCTGCACTGCACTGTTTTATTATTCTCTGTTGCACTGCACATGATCAAGCTCAATAAGAGCTCCATAACCAAGAACCGGGACCAGGGGCTGGAATAATGAATACTAACAAAGGCATAAAACTAGAAGACTACGATACAAAAATATATCTTGACTCACTTGTGGCTGCAGTGGGGCGAATCCAGAGAAGCTATCAGCCGGAACAACAGAGGACAGAACCTGTGGACAGAACATTAACACGTTTAACACAGCTCCAAGGTTAAAAACACTGTTGTCTTCTAGAAGTTACTGATAATAGTGAGCTGTCAAATGAAGGTTTTGGGTACCTTGGCCTTTCCTAGGTAGTCCTTTTTTTCCAGCTCTGCCACATAATTCTTATTAGGTTTGAACAGAATGCCAGGTTTAATCACCACCAAGGAAAAGAGCTTCTGCTTCTGTATGCATAAAAAGTTGATAACTGCAAAATATATTTAACATGCCATTCATAAACTGCAAACCAAACATTACTATAGCTACTATAAAGAATAATTGTGAAGGCAAAAATTGCTTTGATGATACAGCAAAGACACATCACTAGAGGTAGTTCATGTGGTAAAAATGTCATAAACCTCTATGCAGTACAATATTCCATTGTCTGAGGTGTGATTGTGTGGAACAAACTAAAAGAACGAGTAGTAGCAACATGTGGAATATGTCAATAATGTTTAGGTACTGATGGTATGCTAAGAATAGCATTAAATATAATATGAATAACATTGAATGATTTGGGTAAAATATATTATTGCAATTATTCAGACCATTATTGCAACTGCAATTTCTATTATTTATTAAATTCAAACTGTGTTTATATACAGCCTTAAAATGAGTTTTGGTTGCTTCTGATTACAACAGCCATAAGAAACTGAAAACAACTAGCTGAAGTTCTCATTCATTAAACTGCAACATTTTTTCCTTGCACATGGTTCTAAAAGTCTAAAAGTATCATTTTTATTATGCTTCTGTGAGAGTGAATATCATTATCATGTGAAATTCCCTTCTGTAACGAACGTAACCTTCCCACAGTTTCCAAACAGAACCAATGATGTCATCTCCATGTCCTTAATACACAGTATAGTTTTACTTCCTTTGATTACAGTAAGAAGTATCACATTTTTAAAATACATTTCAGAATGTGAGTCATGCTAAGCTCTTGGGTATTAACTGACCAGAATGGACTCCAGAGCCTGGTCGATGTGACTGAACTTGGCTTCAGTGCGAAGGTTGAGAGCTGCGAGCAGGTTTTCTTGGGCCTTCTCCCATTTCTCCAAGTGGGCATAAACTAGTCCAATATTGTGCAGGACCTAAATGTACAGAACAATACAAATACTATAATCTAGTTCTGAAATAACACTCAGTGTTCGTTATTACTTATCATTTAGTTTAATATCAAATATATTACGTATTAATAGGGTATTTTAAAATTATATTAAATTATTATTATCAATTTATAAATAATTTAAATAATTTAAATATATATATATATCTGCTAGTGTCTTGTTTTATTTAAGAATTGTAATATGTTTGGGAAAATGTAATGGGTTACGGTACATGGCTAAGGGCCATTATCGTGAAATTACAATTTTTTTTTTCAAAACATTCTCAAAAAGTAACTCTTTAGGTATAAATATAATGATACTGATTGATTGTGCACATGTTAAACAACCAGCACATTAATCCAAACCACACAAGACTTACCTCACAAGCATAAAGTTTATACCTCAGGCCAAGAGGTTTGTAGTCTATCAGCTGATTTCCTCTCAGCTCTTTAAATGTTTGCTGGAAATCCAGTAATGACTCCTCAAACCTGGAGATATATTGATATAATGAGTTCCGCTAAGTATTCTGGGTAAAATAAAGGCTAGGGCACATGGCTTTACTGAGAGACACAGTGGTTACTTTGCTTCCTGTTAGCACAAAATCTGGATATTACAACACTATGACATGCTGGTGTTGAGAGATAATAATATATCTCCTTGTGTGTGTGTGTGTTTTTTCTGAATCATTTGATCAGCTCATCACTGTCTGGAAATTTCACTGTAGACCAATGATCCACATTAATATCCTTACTTTGACTAACAGTTGAAGCAAAGAGTTTTTTTTTTACCTTTGCAAAACAAGGTTTTGTGAGTAATATTTCACTGGCTATTATTAAGGCTTAAGTTAATGAGTGAGATACTCACTTCTCCTTTTTGTAGAATGCAACTCCTCTTTGAAAGAAGGCAACAGCCATATGCTCATCTTTGCCAATACTGCTGTCAAATGCCTTAAAAAAAGAGAAGAGTGGACTTCCTCTTCAGAGACTGAAATAATCCGACTTCCCCTTTTAATTGCAGTATTTTTAATGAACTAACTATAGTATAAGAGTGTATTGTATTTGACATTCTAACATCACACAGTAAGAGAGAGTGAATGACTCATACATAATTACCTAAAACCTTTAGGCAATGATTCTGAGATTAACAGCTCAGGTTTTACCTTTTCAGCAGCGTCGAGGTCATTGTTGTTCAGATAGAGGCATCCAATGTTGTAGTTGATTTTAGACGTCTTCTCCTGAATATCCTGGAATGTTCTGAGAGCAGAGGCTGTGTCTCCTTTCTCAGCAAAAGACACCGCTTCGTCCCACTGCCGCAAAGTGCTCACAAACGACATGTTTTCTTGACTGCTGCTAAAATCCCTCTGACTACTACTCTTCCCTTTCAAGATGTGAAACAACTCTACTCACAACTACTTCTCAATGTTAGAGAGGAAGTGGTTAAATCAGAGTTTACAGCTCACTCGTTTATACCCTTGAAAAGACATTTACTTTTTAAATTACAGCACAAGTTTGTAAATGAGCCTTTCAAATCTAATTAACTGTGGATAAAGAAAGATGTCCAGCTTGAAACAAAACAGGACACTGAACAAAAGCCTAATAACACAACGGCTAGTGCTAGGGGCTTCAAAATACTGTAGTTGACATTGCTCAAGCTGTGGATTGAACTGTGTTATTTTTATAATAAGTGGGACTAGAATTTCAGATCCAGAACTAATCATCCAACATCCCTGCATGACCTCACTAAAGTTCTTGAGGCCAAATGCCACCAAACTTTCAAAGAAATATTCCAAATTCTAGTCATCTAAAGATTTTAGAGAAGCTGGTGTTGCGGCAAGGTGAGATAAGCAAGCCATTAACAGCCTTCTATTCTGAATATGTGCTAGAATGGGGTCCAATAGTCTATATAGCTTGTCCTATAGTGTATGTGATCTTATAAAAGTACAGTATTAGCAAAAACTAATAAGAATTGGAAGATAAGAGGAGCAATGTAGAGAATAATTCAAGTGGAAATATTAATGTGTTTTTCCCTACTAAGAAAAATAAATCACATTTCAGATGGTGTTTTGTATGAGCTGTGAGGAGTTATCTGTGTAAAGCTGTTTTGTCAGATGGGTTCTTGGAATAGATTTGCTGGGGTAAGACTGAACTTGTATAATTTGATCTTGCATAACTCTGTAACAGGTAGTTTACTTCCTCATATCCATAGTAGTGCACTGCATACTGATGCTGCACATTTAAATGTCAGGTGCATTTACATTTAAAAGTACTTTTATAACACCCCCTCACATTTCTGTATTAATATGAATAATTTTTCCCTAGAAGTTTAAATTTTGATGATATGTATAGGGCAGAGGGGAGGAGTTCAAGCAAGATCCCACTACCAAAATGTTATTACATAACTCCAGTCAAAACAAAATTTCTCAAGTTAATAAATGGTTACTTTAATATATGAATTAGTTACATTGAATGGTTCCAGTAGTTTACCTTAAGTACGTAAGTACAGAAAAGCCATGTTCTAATTAAACAGCTCAGACATTGCAAACGCACAGAATGTAGCTAAAAGGACTCTCATTCTGATAATATAAACCGACAGAATACATTCAAATGACTTGCTCAGACAATGTAAACACAGTACACTGAACTGGAGCGACACACTCGGATAAAATCGCTTGGATAATGTAAAATGAATTAAGTGAATCGGCTTGAATAGCTCAAATAGTGTACAAAGCCTGAACTTTATCCGAATGTACCGCTTGGAAAATGTAAACAAACTGAACAAACAGATTAAACAGCTCAACACACAAAACCGAATCCGAAATAACCGCTTGGATAATGTAAACAGACTGAACCGAACTGAATGGGGATCCAACATGGCGGCGGTTGCCGTGGTGACGCGGGCTCGCGGAGAGGAGGAAGCGGGGCTGAGCGCTGGACGGAGCCATGGTATTTCCTGTGAGTGTAAACATTGGAGTCGGGCTCCACGGCCTCGGTCTCGCAGCGAGCGGAGAACCGCGGCCCTCCGAGCGCTTCTCCCGGTCACCCCGCCGCTCTCCACCGGGACTATGAGGCGCCTGCGCTAGCGGGGGGAACATGGACGTGTGTTCGATGCTGTATAAAAATCTGAAGGATGTGAGCTGGAGCTCCTCAGCTCTGCCGCTCGATCGGCTCGTCAGCGCCTACAGACTCCCGCAGATCGTCCGGCTGGACGGCGGTAAGGTTCACATTAAACAGGCTCCTGAGCACTTTTACACACTCTACACACCCGGCCGCTCCTCCTCGGGTCGGTCTCGATGTGTTTTATTCGTCCAGTTTTGTACTTTTCCACGGGAAATCTCGCCCGGACTCAGGGAGCGTGGGCGGTGTTACTGCCTGGAATTCCAGCCGTTAGCTCCGCGGCTAAGGTTAGCAAGTAGTCCTCGTTTTAGCCGCGGGGCTGAGGTTAGCTGTTTATTGTTGTTATCCGACTTGTACCTGCTATTTACTGCCGCCTAATTATCCAAATCTCCGCGTCATTCACTAGCTATTTAATGTTCACTTGCACCTTAAACGGTGAAGTATGTAACTGAATGCACAAAACATAGAAATATGAACTTTCTCGAGGTCCGCCGTTTATTATAGTGCTGTTTAAAACTCGGGGATGGAAGCCCTGTTGGAATGAGCAGCTGGAGAATAACACTAAATAAAAGAAGCCGAAGTTAGCTATTTATTCAAGTGTTCATTTCCACCTCAAACGTTTCATTAAACGCGTTACTTGTATTGTACATACATAAATATATACTGTTTCCTTAAAGGTGCAGTACCTGGTTTTGTGCCATTTTCTAACTAGTAAAACAAGCTAGGTATGAAGAACATGATTAAAAACTATTTTAGCAATGTACCTGCAGAAGACTTCAGAAGTTGGAGATGATCTTGAGTGTTAATTTTAGAAAAAATGTTCCTAAATTACGGTAAAGTCCAGAATTAAGTGTCACACTGAACTCATGGTAGACATTTGTTAATCTCCAAACTACTGCTTTCTGAAACATTTCCTTGTGTATGAGATAATGGATCAGAGAACCTGCATAAAGACAGTGCCGCTCATCCATTGTGCCGGTGAAGGAACAGACTCCTGAGATCTGATTTATGTTACAGAGGTTGCCTCTTAGAAGTTTATGGCTGCATCTCAAATGACACCCTGCTACTTCTGTAAAGCATTATGTAGCTCATAAAACAATGGCGTCTACATCCTAATGGTGACCTAAAAGATAGATGAGGTTTATAAAACTTTGTCTGAATATAAAAAAAATCCTTTTAGTTTGGACAGTGTATGAGCCCAAAACTATACAGTCTCCATAGGAAAATATAGCCAACAGAACAGGATGCTGTGGAGCAGCTGTGCATTAGCCTAAGTTCCCCATGCCCAGTGTCAAGTGTTCGACAGAGGAGTATAAACCTCATATAAGGCTGTGGGCAGTGGAACTGTGTTCTCTAGGGCGATGAACTCCAGATGGGCTCTAGCCAATACCTTTGGGATGAGTTGGAGTGCTGTTTGAGATTTAGAATTAATGATTATACATCAGTGTCTGACCTCACTAATATTTATGCGGCTGAAGGCTAGCCTCACACTATTGAGTGTTCAAATGAAGCCTTCTCAGAATTAGGTTACAAACGGCCTATTAACGTTTTCAGTTTCAGAAGAAGCATGGTGAGAGTGAAGGTCAACATACCCATGAATGTGCAGAGTGCAGTATTTGGGTGTAGAACCTGTGAATTCATGACCTTCATAATGGATTACATTGTGAGTAGGGAGCCATTTGAGATTCAGTGTGCTTATTTTGGTCTACATTAAGAGTAATGCGTTGCTATTAGAGATGCTCGTCACCATTTGTAGGAGCATTCTGTTGAATTTATATGTGTAGATTTTACAAATTCTGTTTCATGGAATTTGGGACAAAACATAAAGGCAGAGCAATGGCAACACACTGTCTTACGCTTGCATGCACCAGAAGCCTGAATCATTAATAAGGAACCCAGACGAGCCCTTTAAATGGCACCCCACTGTCTATGACATTCAGTCCACATTAGTCAGGTTGGGACTGCTGAAATTGTGACTAACCTGTCTGGCTGGGAATTAATGAATGAGTTGGATTTGCATGGAGATTTAGTCCGGAAGGGACACATCAGTAGATCGCATGTAAATTACTTCCCTAAGCATCCTCGAGTTGAGAAAACTGGCTTTGTGATAGTTTAATTAATAGACATGCACCTTTCCCTCTGTACCAGAGTTGTGGCAATATTATACCTCAGAAAATATACACCCTTTGTGTTAAAATAAGGTTAATAGAAGCGCCCCATGTTCTGTGTCCTTAAGTAACATCCTGTGCTGATACTATATTGTCTTATTTCCATGCTGATGTAGATAAGTGTCTTTCTCTCCAGGGGAATCGGTGGAAGGGCTAAGAGAAAACGACTACCTCTTGATTCATTCGTGCCGCCAGTGGACCACGATTACCGCCCATAGCCTGGAGGAGGGCCATTATGTCATCGGACCGAAAATCGAGATTCCTGTCCATTATGAGGGTGAGGCCACTTTTGCAGTGTTGTGGATGCACTGTATGTAGCTCGTTTTCCAGTTTTCTGGAGCCTCTCCATACATTTGCTATGTAAGGAAGGTGTGGTGTATAAGACAAATTCAGAGACAAGAATTAAATGAGTAAAGCATAAACTGAATCAGCCAAGGTATTTTCAGTGTAGGTCCTGCATCGGCTGTCTAGGCTGCAGCATTTTCCATCAGTTTTACGCTGGTGGGCAATTATCTAATTGACCTCTCCGTATTGACGTCACTCTTGAGAAGGATGTTTGACTGCATAAATGCTGAACAGAGGGGAGGTCATTCTCTTTCGTTCCAAAAATTGATGTTCAATAACAGTAAGTGCCAGTAAATTGTGATGATATTGTAGCATGGGTGTTTTTCAGGAGGAAACAGAATAGCAGTCGAGCAATATAGTTTTGGTGCAGCGTCACTGGGACTATACATACAGCTCCTAAAATGTTCTGATAAAGAAATATTTTCATGTCCATTTGGAAAAGTTAAATATGTGTAAAAAGTACATATTTAGTATAATTTATTACCACACAAACACTGCCAAGGCTTTTCATTCTCTAAAATAAAGGGGAACTGAATATTCTTATTGTTTTTCCTAATTAATATTTTTCAATTGTTACAAATATAGTCTTTTATTCATTCAATGTCAGTAAACGTTTAACCAGTTCAGGGTCGCTGTGGGTCTGTACCCCAACCGGACTCACTGGGCTCAAGGCAGAAACAACCTGGACAGAGCACCAGTCCATCGTAGGGCCCCCCACATTCTCACATTCACTCAAACCTAGGGAAACTTTTAATTGAATTTTTGGGAGTAAACTGGAGCACACATGAAAAAAACCCAGACACAGGGAGAACACACCACAGGACACTCAAGTTGTGTGACAGTGACATCTGTTGTGTTACTGTGCTGCCCTGTTTCAAATCTGCTGTGTGTAATTAATTATTAACAGTAGTTTACTTTTCCAGCTTTTCACATTGAACATTTCCCTGCCAATTCATTCTGGTACTTCATTTTATTTTAATGACATGTCTACCATACTATAGTGTTCATGTGAGCATCATAAGAGATGTATGTGGGGTGAATGTGGTGCAGTCCATTACTTATTGTGGATGCAGTTTTTTCATTTTGAGTGTAGTGTGTCCCTGAGTTTTCATTTATTTTGTACACTTTATAGGAATCTGTAGCAAGTTTTGTCAGTAATATTTAATTTGATGTAGTGGGCATGTATTTCTAAATACTTGGTTACCCTTCATCTAAATGCTCTGTCTTATAGCTTATAATTTCTCTATAAATATTATTGGTATTTAATTATGATTTGATTGTGACACCAGGGTTTGGAACTAAATTCTGGTTAGGCTTAAATCAGGAAGTGGGAACATAAGCGCAAAGTGACATTCGTTGATGAAGACAAAAAGCTTGTATCATCACATTCTTATAAGTGCTATTAATGTAAAGGCTGCTGTAGAAGAAACATCATGATTATTATACATTCATTCATTCATTACCTGTAATTGCTTATCCAGTTCAGGGTCACGGTGGGTCTGGGTGCAAAGCAGGAATACACCCTGGAGGGGGGGGCCAGTCCTTCACAGGGGAACACACACACTCACTCACACCTATGGACACTTTTGAGTCACCAATTTACCTACCAACGTGTGTTTTTGGACTGTGGAAGGAAACTGGAGCACCCAGAGGAAACCCACACAGACACAGGGAGAACACACCACACAGATAGTCACCCGAAGGAAACCCACACAGACACAGGGAGAACACACCACACTCCTCACAGTCACCCGGAGGAAACCCACGCAGACACAGGGAGAACACACCAAAGTCCTTACAATCACCTGGAGCGGGACTTGAACCTACAACCTCCAGGTCCCTGGAGCTGTGTGACTGCGACACTACCTGCTGCACCACCATATGTAGTATTATTTATATGTAGAATTTTTAAGAATGTCTAAAGCAAATGATAACTGAATAATGCCGTGATACTCACACTTTTTTCCCTCTGTTGGACAGGTCAGTTCAAACTGCTGGAGCAGGACAGGGACATTAAAGAGCCTGTGCAGTACTTTAACAGTGTGGAAGAAGTGGCCAAAGCATTCCCTGAGAGAGTCTATGTCATGGAAGAAATAACGTTCAATGTTAAGGTCTGGTTTTCTATGTGCACGTGACCCTTGAACCTTCCATATAGAGCTTCCCCCATCAGAGTGCATTTTTCACCCCATTATCTAATTCTATAATTGATCACCTTAAGTTTTTGAAGAATTTGTCTGTACTCTTTTTGTCTGTTTTTTATTATTTGTGTGTAATACGTAATTTCATTGTGTATTTTGTTACTTCCCAACTCTGATTAGCAATGTGTGCTCTCCTTTGTAACATCGCTGAAAGGCTGCTGAAACCGAAACAGACTTTTCATTGTTTTGTGAACTGAATTCACAATGGCCTGCACCAAAATGCAAAGTCCCATTGTCTTTGAAACTCCTAGAGTCTTTGTTATTTTTTGTTGACTGTAAAATTCTGTGGGTTAAAAAAAAAATCTATTGATTAATTTAATAAGTGGAGTTTGCTGACCTTTCCCCTGCAGATGGCCTCGGGCGAATGTAACGAGGACACAGAGGTATACAACATTACTCTGAGCACTGGCGATGAGTTAACCCTCATGGGCCAGGCGGAGATCCTCTATGCCAAAACGTCAAGGGAGAAGTCTCGCTTCAACACCATCTTCAAACGCATCGGGAAGCTCAACTCCATCGGAAAGCTCGGCAGAGGAAAGATGCCATGCCTCATCTGCATGAACCACCGCACCAACGAGAGCATTAGCCTGCCTTTCCAGTGCCGTGGCCGCTTCAGTACCTGCTCCCCACTCGAGCTGCAGATGCAGGAGGGAGAGCACACCATCCGCACCATTGTGGAGAAGACCCGGCTGCCTGTGAACGTAACTGTCCCCATCAGCCCACCGCGCAACCCACACGATCTGCACCTGATCCGCGAGGGTCATCGCTACAAGCTCGTCAACATTCAGACCAAGACAGTGGTAGTGTGCTGCGTGCTGAGATCCAACAAGGTGTTGCCTGTGCATTTTCCTTTGCATGTAGCTGGAGCCTTGCCACGGTTGCTTGTACCTGAGGGACTGCTGCAGGGAGAAGCCTGGCTGGAAACAGTGGTCCACCGATGGTTTGCCTATTGCCAGGAACAGTTTGACATTGATGACTACTCCAGGGCCGTACGCGATGTACGAGTAGACTGGTTAGAGGACGGGAAGAGTCCAAAAAAGAGTGGTACTGGAGGAACAGGGAGCAGCAGTGGGACAGGAAACAGCAGTAGTAACGTCGGTACAAATGGCTGCCCCTCTCATGTTCATTTGCCAAGCTCCCTCAGTGCAGCACGAGACGAACTCACGCAGTCCTTTCATCGGCTTTCCGTCTGCGTCTACGGTAACAATCTTCATGGCAACAGTGAGGTGAACCTACAAGGTTGCGTGAGCCTGTACGGCGACTATGTGCCTCCCGAACCATCAGATGCCGATTATCTGCTTCCGGAGCTGCTTGACGCATCTTCGGGCCCAGGCAGCTTGTACAAACCTGATCTGCCGTATGAGGAACTGTGGCTGGACCACGCCAAGAACCGTGGAACTGTACATGAGCACACAGAAGCTGTCAGAGTAAATGCAAGCCTCTCCAACTGCCCTCCTGTCCACTACCCCAGTGCAGGTTCAACAAGTGCTCTTCTCAGCACAGATATCAGTTTACCTCCACCCCCTGTGCCTCCAAAATCTGAAGCTGTGAGTATATCAGACAGACATCAAACACCTTTTCACACTGTAATTAGCTAAAATGCAGTTGATGCCCTGATCAAATATTTCTGGAGTAGTATCATCCAGGTGAATGTTACATGTTGGAGGTGGTTAAGGCAACTTTGTGATGTAAGGCCTGTCCCAAAAGCCAGTGAGCTGTCTAAGTAGGCACTATCTATGTAGACACCTGTTTAAGTCGGCAGCGTTCTAACGATCGCCTGTTTTCATGAGGCAGATTTTTGAGACGCTCTAGTTACAGAGGGATTGAGTCACGGCTTCTCGCCCGCTTCACGCAATCAGTGTTTACTGCTAGTGTTGTCTCAGCATTTCAGCACGGTGGAGTCTAGTCTTCCTGTTTTTATTGTTATTTTAATTATTTTTGCTCTGAGATATGAGCGAAGTAGATGGAAGTTGTGTTGGGATTGCTTTTGTGGCTGAGGAACGGTTCAATACTGCCTTAAAATTCAGGCAGATTAAGGTATCTTCATGAGCAGCACAATGAGGTATCAAAGAACCGGGAGAGCCTATGTAGCCAGCTCACTAGCTTTTGGGACAGACCTGGAGAGATGGAAAATTTTAGTGCTTTACATGTCTAGGAAAAGCACTGTAACGCTCAATAAATTAGTCTTAAATTTGAAAATGAAATAAAATCTATTTAAAAAGCTTTGACTTGTCAGTTGCACTCAACCTTTTGATGATACAAACATTTTCTGGAGCGCGTATACCCGCTGGTCCAGTACTTTAAGTGCTTTCAAAAAGCTAAGAAAGTTATTACAGTTTATTTAAAAATGTTAAATTTTTTATGAGTAAAATATGATTCACAGTTGCATAGTGTAAGCCCCAAATGTCATCTTTTAACTTATACGTTTAAACGTATACATGTTGATTGGGGGCGTGCTTTCCAGTAACTAGGCAAAAGTGCTGTTTGCTGCCTTGTGAAGTTTGAGGAAATATTTTACTTGGTTACTTTGGGTAATATCACAGCATGGGGGCAAACAGGAGAATTCAGTGCTGAAATTCAAAGTTAAAGATTATTTTTAAGGCCAGGAACATTTAGATTGATTGCATTTTTTTATTATTTTTTTTAGTTTATGATTTCCTTGTAAAAACACTCATTTTCATCTGTGTTTTAACTCCTCCTGTAGATTGTGTAACAACTCCAACAGAAGTGTTTTCCACTCTGTATGATCAAAGATGTGTGATCAATGTCACACTGTGTCACATGTAAATTTGTGACCGCCAGAGTCATCCATTTGTGCATCATTTGTTTCCTCCAACTGTTGAGTCACTTTAGAATTTGAATTAACCTAGTTGTGTTAAGCCATTTAGACACACATTTACCTGTTTGTACAACACAGTGAGGTTTTCTTCCTCAGAAAATATTTAGAAAAATAATGATGGTTTATGTCCATCAATATATATTGATACACCACCTTGACTTTGTTGGAAATATTCCTCATGGCCTAATTAAATTTGAGCTTTAGGATCCAAAACTTCAGTTGCAATAATTGTACGGTTTTCCTTACAGAGGCCACAAAAGTAAACATGTTCACAGCAAAATTAGCATTAATTATTATTAGTACATTAATATTCATTATATTCCAATACAATTATTAATATACAGGTATTAGAACTGTAGCCCTGAGTCACTTAAACATTCTGCTCTATTGTTTAACAGTATTTTTTTTATTCAAAGTTCTCCCCCCATTGACCATTACCAAATCTACCAAGCTGGACAGGCGAAGGCATGTGCTGCTTCTGATGTTTGAAATCAGTCAGTTTCAACTGCTTACATTACACTGTTTGACAGTTCAGTATGTTCATCATTAAATCAGTTTGAAATATTGACCAAATGGCAATTTTTGTAACGAAATCTTATGCCAATATCTTTGATTCCAACACCATGGTGTATCCCTAAATGTAGAGAGATACTTGCTGTTAACTATGTGTTCACATACACATCATGGCTGCCTCACCTATCCTGTGTCCCTTTGGTGTGTAAGTAGTGCAGGTCCTCAGAGAATAAACATAAAGCGAATGCAAGATGCAGTACACGTGTAAACAGTGGGGGCAGTGCAGGCGATCAACAGCATCACAATGGCAGAAAGATATAAAGAAGGCTGTGTCAGAGACTTGTCCACAATTATCCACGTCTTTCTCTGGTTTGCCCTCTAGTGGAAGCCTCCAGTTACAAGCATAGCACATAGTCAAACATGTGAACTGCTACTTTTATGACGCAGACGGTTGTCTATATGAATGCATGGCCAAACAGCAAGTATATCTCTAGCCTAAAGCTTTACTCCTGACCTTTGCAGGTGAAAGAGGAGTGTCGATTGTTAAATGCTCCTCCAATTCCGCCACGAATTTCCAAACAGACAGTCCTAAGCTCCAGCAGTGCCACAGTGCCATACCCACCAACCAAGCCACGGCAGACAGACACTCGCTCCCCCAGCCCAACGCTGTCCTACTACTCCTCCGGCCTGCACAACATGTAAGTTCCCTGTAATTGTTTTACAACAAACAAGAGACAGGCTAAACAGGATGTGCTGTTTTCAAATGTATACAATTGGCACTATTTTTGTGAACAATAATCCTTTGGATCCACTTTGGATTAGGAAAGATTTAGAATTCAAGAACTCAATGAAGGAAATTACAAAATGGTCACTATTCAAGAACCTAAATGGTAACTCCTCAGTTAAACTGAGTAGCCTCCACAACTGTATTGTATTTAGTGTTTTGCATACTTCTGTCTCTCTGCAGAGGAGGAGAGAGCGAATCTTCAAAAGAAATGGACGAACAGAACCACGTGTGTTACCCATGCAACTGGATTCGACCAGACACCAATGAGAGCACCAAAGTGCAACAGTGCCTCAGCCCCTCCATGGATGCCACACTGTCTCGTCTGTCTTGGCCTAACGACTTCTGTGGAGGCGATCTACACAAGGGAGAGGACTTCTCCTCAGTCCATTGTCGCAGCTACTCCAGCTACCCGAGGAAAAGGACCCCTGGTACCCCAAAGGCTTGCTCCTCTGGCCTCTTTGACTTTGACAAAGGAGAGAGGTTGGAGGGGAGTACTGCAGCCACAAAGAGCCAATATTCTGCTCCGTTTTGTACTAAATCTACAAGTTATACCTTGGAAATGTACAGAGACAAATCCTTTGAGGAATGTAACACTAAGCAAAGCCAGTCCTGCCCTATATTGCCACCCAGAACCCCTAAATCCAGTGAAGAAAAGAAAGACAGGGAATGTATTTCGACAACGGTCACCTGTGTCGATGCTACAGAACTACAGGTAGCAAGCTGCTCGGTCGAGAGACCACCTCAAGGCACCACGGAGTTGCCATGGCAACCTCCAAAAAACCTTTCAGGCCTTTCCATTGAAGAGGTCTCCAAGTCACTACGATTCATTGGGATGTTGGACGACGTGGTTGCTTTGTTTGTCCGAGAGAAAATCGATGGTAATTTGCTTCTGCAGCTAACAGAGGAGATTCTGTCTGAGGACTTTAAGTTAAGCAAACTGCAAGTGAAGAAACTTATGCAGTTTATAAGTGGCTGGAGGCCCAAAATGTAAGCTCGAACAAACACAAAGCTAGTCTAAGGCAAAACGTGCAGTGTACTGCAAAAAATAACTGCCCATAACACCTTGGCCTTCAGTATTGCGCTAGACTGTTTTGTTTCTATATGCTATGCACAGTCCAAAGCCTTGTAATGATTTTACTAGTTTGTAAAAAAAATGAAAAAAATATATATAAGGGTGCTTTGTGTATTAATGTCCATGTCTTGACCTGTACCCTTGTCTTTGTGTAATCTTTCTATGTGACGTTATGGTACCTGCACAATGAACTTAACACTTTGCTCAAACCCAAAGCCTTGAGAAACACGAACACTTGGACCCAACTTAGTTATGCCTTCACGTTTCTTGGTCGGTGATCAGTCAATATTACAAACCATTTATCTGCCATATGTAGATTTTTAAGGACCTCTGATCAATTTGAACATTTAATTTAAGCTCAATTGTATCCGTACTCATCAACCTGCCTGATGTTCACATGTCCTCCTGTCCTATGTCCATAAATATATGGTCAGGGATGATTTGTTATATTTGGCTCAGTAGTCCAACTGTTACATTTAATAGGAATCAAGTGCACAGCTTTAATAAACAGCATCGATGTGCACATCTGGGGAATGGGGTTGTAATTATAGTCCAGTTTAAACATGATCCCCCTACTTTCTGGAACTAAAAGGAGGAATACAGCTAATGTGTCAGTTATTTATTGGCCAACTCTGTCTCAACATTTTCAGAAAACTCAGAATAAAACCCACACAATTGGCCTGTCTCAAAGTCCATATTTGTGGTTTGGAGTTTTCCCTGACTAGTTTATCAGAAATGTGTAAGAGCTTATTAAGACTGAGAGTGTGTATCACAGGTTTGTGGGACGTGCAGTTGTCAGTGGTCTTGTCATATTAATTTTCATATCACTAGTGTGTGGAAGCATTGGATGTATAATCAGTACTACTATAAAACACCCACGCTCCCAAACCCTGTGTGTTTTCATGACCTAAGCAACTGCTGTTAAAGGCAGGGAATTTCCAATTGTATAAGTCTTTAAACCCCACACGATTAGCAATGGATACAAATGTTCTCAAATTATTTTAATACGTGATGAATCAGTATGACAAAGTATTTGAGCTTACATAGATAACATTTAAGTGCAATTATATATTGGTGCCTAGTTAATGAGTATGACCCCAAGGTCCCCAGTCATGGAAAGGTTTATGTTCACCTGGCCAGTCTTGTTCTTTCAATTTTGACTCAAAAACGGAGTTTACACATCCTCTGCAGAGAGCAAACACCTATACCGTTTGATGCAGTTAAAGGTTTGCCTTAAGGAATTGGAAAAATAAAAGATATATGGCTGTTACAAAGATCATTGCAGAACATCTTATTTACTTCCCTGTAGAGAGGATGTTTATATTCACTGTGAAAATTAGTAAGCATGTCATTTGACTACGGGTATTAAATTACAAGTGTGGAAACAATTACTGCCCCAGGCCTCTCACCTGGTCTCACATGCTTTGGCAAATACCTAAAGCTCTCTTTTCCACGTCCCCACATTGACCCAGGATAGGCACAGATGGATTTGTTCTGTCAAAAACATCAATATCGGCCCAACGAAGGGTGAAGAGCCACATCACGACTAAAGTCTTACATCACAAACAGTAATTTGATACGGATTCATCTATAAATCGAAGAGCTCTCAAACATTGAGCACTATTTCAAAAAAGCACAGAGTACAGCTGTGTCAGAACAAGATTATATGCTAACAGTGAGACTTCATTTTGAGTTAATATTAAGGTACATTACAGTCAAAGCTTAATGAGCTGAAACATGTTCTGAGAAATATGGATAAATGCATTACTTATATCCAGGGTTCCCAACCTATCCACACTCTGCCCAGTAAATTGGCGTCAGTTGCTTGGTCAATAAGACAGTCCACCTGCTCCTCCACGCTCAGATCCTTCTCTCCAAGCCGGGCGCGTATGTTGTTCTCCTCACTTCCTCGGGCCACAGCCAGCATCCCCTTAAACGCAGAAGTTTTCTCAAAGCCTAGACGCAGCTCTTCACTGAAAGAGTAAATTCAACATAATTACAACCTTGAATATCAATTACAACTACTGTCACTACTTTGCAGATTGCTTTTATTTTTAATTTATGAAACAGCTTCAGCACAAAATCTACAAACTTGAAAACTGCACTAGCGAATAATAAAATCCATACTGTTATTTACTAGATTCTTATCCCAAAGTTGTCATGGATGAGGAAAGAAAATACAAAAAGAAGCCTATAAACATCACATGGAGATGAATGAATCTATGGCCATTTTCAGACATGCACCGCAACCCTGAACTTTTCCACACATTACATGGAAAACTGTACGTGAGAATGCCAATGTCCAAATCTGTTGAACCGGACATTGAATGGACTTTATCCTGCTAAATCACTAGGACAAAGTCCAGGTTTTGTCCAACTGAGATTTCACAGATGGCCTGTGGGTGTGATGATGACATTTCTGTTCTGAAGTTCCCAGGAAAAATCTTGTTTCACAAAACTTGAATACAGCGTTTTTTTTTTTAAATCTCTGAACACATTCTCATTTACAAAAACAAATTCTGCACCTTGCTATACCTTCACCCTAAATGGCAAACAAATGTCAAGAAAGTTAAACACTACAGGTAAAACTGCACACTTCTGTCTGTCCTTTCAGTAACGGACAGGACTGAGGGAAGCAGGACATGTGCAGCCTATAAAGAGATTCATGATGACCTTGATATTCAGGACATTCAGACAACAAAAAAAGCAGGTGCTGTAATGTGTTTGGTACCCGAATGTTACAGTAAGGTACGGTTTAAATATAGAGTAACACGGCTCAGTGCATTACTCGACTAATACTCTAGACAGAAGACAGGATAAAGTATTTGAGAAAACTTGCTATTTCAGCTTTACTGTATGCAAACCTCTAATAATAAAAAACGACTTCTATTTGTAGAAAGAAGAACTGGAATCCACGGAGAGTCCATAAGTATCTATTTGGATGAAGCTGGATTCAGTCTCATAAAGAATGATTAACTGACACTGTGTATTGTAAATACAATTAAAGATATTACAGTTCATGTGTTTTGTATTTTATGCTGGTTTTGTAGTATACAAATAAATACTTAAAAAAAGTTTTCAAAAATATGATAAATTCTTGAATTTAGAATTTCTTCCTTCTGCGTGGAGAGCAGTGGTTTTTTGTGTGCAGTGTTTGACTGAATTGGAGTGTCATTTGACAGCAGTGTTTGGTTTTGAACAAAGACAAAATAGTTTCGAGTCTTGTTTAATTTTGTAAAATCAGTCAATATTGGCAGAATGAGCTTGACATTTGGGTTCTGTGTTTACTGTTTTGAGAAAAGGGGTGTAGATTTCAGGAAATGTTTTAGAAATTCAGAGAAACTGCAGACGAAAATTAGACTGACCCTAAAATATATTTTTAAGGAATAATTTTTGTTCAATAATGAACATTTCTGTCTGTGCAGTTTGTATTCACTGGGCTCCTTCATGCTCTTCCCAGGACCCACCACACACCTAATTCAAACAGTGTTTTCAGTGTTTGAAAGTGTTCTCCTGTTGTGTGGTACATTTAAAAGGGCAACTGTCTGGACCCAGTTCTGAGGAAAAACAGCTCATTAGTAAATAGTTGGACTCACCTTATTATAACTGAAGGATTGGCTCCCTCTAGCTTCCTCCGAGCAAAGTTGACCTTCTGTAGAGGGTACCAGTTGATCTCTTGAATATCAACACTTTCAGTCCAGGTTCCTCCTTTCTTCAGCTGCTTCACTGCAAAGTTCTAAAAAAAAAAATGAAGGAGCAAATTAAAAAAGCAGTTGCAGGTTAAAATGTTTATTTATACACTCCTTAGACACACAGACAGTGATTAAGGCTAGTCCTGGGCTACACAGCATTATGACTGTGATTTGTCCATTGAATGGAGAATATAATCACAGACTAGGTTTAATCCGTAGGGTTGAAAACTTCTTGAGCGTATTACACAAAAACCTTAAAAATGATGTTCAATGGGTGTGTAATCTTTAACAGAGCAAGAAAGCATTTTACCACAAGAAAATAGCAATTACTTATTATTCCTTCATTTCTTCTATAAAGTGCACATCACATTAGATAAAGAATCAATTCAAAGAACGGGCGATACGGTGGTGAAGCAGGTAGTGTCGCAGTCACCAGGGACCTGGAGGTTGTGGGTTCGAATCCAGCTCTGGGTGACTGTCTGTGAGGAGTGTGGTGTGTTCTCTCTGTTGGCATGGGTTTCCTCCAGGTGACTGTGTCTGCGTGGGTTTCCTCCGGATGACTGTCTGTGAGGAGTGTGGTGTGTTCTCTCTGTGTCTGCGTGGGTTTCCTCCGGGTGACTGTCTGTGAGGAGTGTGGTGTGTTCTCTCTGTGTCTGCGTGGGTTTCCTCCGGGTGACTGTCTGTGAGGAGTGTGGTGTGTTCTCTCTGTGTCTGCGTGGGTTTCCTCCGGGTGACTGTCTGTGAGGAGTGTGGTGTGTTCTCCCTGTGTATGCGTGGGTTTCCTGCGAGTGACTGTCTGTGAGGAGTGTGGTGTGTTCTCCCCGTGTCCGTGTGGGTTTCCTCCGGGTGACTGTCTGTGAGGAGTGTGGTGTGTTCTCTCTGTGTCTGCGTGGGTTTCCTCCGGGTGACTGTCTGTGAGGAGTGTGGTGTGTTCTCTCTGTGTCTGCGTGGGTTTCCTCCGGGTGACTGTCTGTGAGGAGTGTGGTGTGTTCTCTCTGTGTCTGCGTGGGTTTCCTCCGGGTGACTGTCCTGTGAGGAGTGTGGTGTGTTCTCTCTGTGTCTGCGTGGGTTTCCTCCGGGTGACTGTCTGTGAGGAGTGTGGTGTGTTCTCCCTGTGTATGTGTGGGTTTCCTGCGAGTGACTGTCTGTGAGGAGTGTGGTGTGTTCTCCCCGTGTCCGTGTGGGTTTCCTCCGGGTGACTGTCTGTGAGGAGTGTGGTGTGTTCTCCCCGTGTCCGTGTGGGTTTCCTCTCACGGTCCAAAAACACATGTGGGTAGGTGGATTGTTTCAGTCACAACTTTTGTCATTTAACACATTAAACAATCCCTACCTTCCAGTCCAGCGAAGGCTCTTTGACGAAGATGTCCATGGTGTTGAGCAGCAGGTCGGGGTCATCTCTAAAGGCTCGGAGTGAGTGAACCATCACACTGCGGATCAGACCTGACTCAGCCATCGGTCGCATTAGATTTATAAACTGCCGAGTGAGGCGGAACGGCATCAACTCTGGAACTGGCAGAAACTACAAAAGGAAAGTGACTGATAAAAGACCCTCATTTTAACACTTTACAGTTTACCTAAAGTCCCCATGTGATTATGTTGACTTATGTGTCAAAAAGAGTTTAAATTATATTTTCAGAACCATGTTTCAACGTGTTTCATCCTTCAGAATTAAACAGGCTGCATTTGTTGTTCTGCTTTTTAGATGAATACATGTCTGTGAGCTCATATCTGATTAGTGAAGCCCACCTGAGTGGCTGATCCAAAAGCATGTCCGAAGTCAATGCCGACCATGCCTCCAGTCTCAGTGTTGATCATGAAGTTGGAAAGATGACGATCTCCGATGCCCAGGACCCAGTGGCTGACGCAGAGCAGAGCGTGAGAGCTGGTGAAGTGAGAGCGCAGAGAGAGGAAGGCCTCCGGTGTGGTGCTCATTTTCACAAAAGCTCGTCTAAAGGGGCACAGTAAAGTCACAATCTTATTGACAGCCACAAGTGATATATCACACATGGATATTCATGAGGAAGTAAATGACGGAAGCCCATTGCTCAAACACATTTGACAAATTTAGATCCCTAGTCTCCCAAAATAAATAAATAAATAAATAAAATCCCCAAAGACTCCCAAATCTTCATCCTTGATCAGTGGTTATCAAACCATTTCTCAAAGCACCTACAAGGTCCACAATTTTGCACTGTAAATTGGGTTTGACCAAAGATGTAGACGGCCTTCATATCCTGGTTAATGGACCAGTTAAAGAATCCCTCTTTAGAAACTACAGAGCTCTATACTTTTGTTTTCATGTCAGTTTCAGTCTGTTACTGGCTACTAAAGCAGCAGTTCAAGTGACAGAAATAGTACAGCATAAGAAAATATATTATAATGCAGGATATATAACTACTGGATTGATGCAGCCTGATGTACAGGGTGGGCTATTTATATGGATACACCTTAATAAAATGGGAATGGTCGGTGATATTAACTTCATGTTTGTGGCACATTAGTATATGGGAGGGGGGAAACTTTTCAAGAAGGGTGGTGACCATGGTGGCCATTTTGAAGTTGGCCATTTTGGATCCAACTTTTGTTTTTTCAATGGGAAGAGGGTCATGTGACACATCAAACTTATTGGGAATTTCACAAGAAAAACAATGGTGTGCTTGGTTTTAACGTAACTTTATTCTTTCATGAGTTATTTACAAGTTTCTATAAAATGTGTTCAAAGTGCTGCCCATTGTGTTGGATTGTCAATGCAACCCTCTTCTCCCACTCTTCACACACTGATAGCAACACCGCAGGAGAAATGCTAGCACAGGCTTCCAGTATCCATAGTTTTGTATAATGTCATACAATATAAGGCTTAAGTAGCAGTCACAAAGTAATCCCACATTAATAGGAAGAAAACACAAAAGCATACCTCAGCAGATCTTCTGGCACTGTCTGCTCAATCCTCTTAAAGTTATTTACAGTGTCTGTGCAGTTTGCCTTCCTGAGGGAAAAAAGACCAGACACAGTAATGCTACACCTGACATTTCTACTAACCACTGACACAGCGATCCAATTTGATTTATTACAGTCTGTGAACAGAAACATCAACAATATCATACCTGTATACCTCAGCATATCGCATTATTCCATCCACTTTCCCAGCAACTTTACTTATCCAATTATCATACAATTCATTAGGCCTAGAACACAGATCAGAGCAGTAAAACACTGGTAACAGAGACAGAAGCAGAAAGCATGTGAGAAGTGATGATTGACAGTGTGGTATGCTTTTTACATTTAAAATAAACACTGGCTGTTAATAAGAAGCATACTGTGTTATGGTCCTCTGCTCTTTCTCAGTCCTTCTGCTGGCCAGGAAGTCTTTCAGTGTGCAGGTATTTTCCATCCATTCTATCAGCCCAACCCTGCAGGTATCAGCCAACAAATCAACACACAGGGTATTACCATCGACAACTATTACCTGATGATCATTTAAAGAATATAAACTCTGACATCAAATACTGGGCTACATACGGATGTGGAATTTGTCAATATGTTATTAAGTAATCTCTGATTTGAAACTCTGGTGAAATTAAAGCAAGCTCCATATACAGGGGTTGGACAATGAAAGTGAAACACCTGGTTTTAGACCACAGTAATTTATTAGTATGGTGTAGGGCCTCCTTTTGCGGCCAATACAGTGTCAATTCGTCTTGGGAATGACATATACAAGTCCTGCACAGTGGTCAGAGGGATTTGAAGCCATTCTTCTTGCAGGATAGTGGCCAGGTCTCTACGTGATGCTGGTGGAGGAAAACGTTTCCTGACTCGCTCCTCCAAAACACCCCAAAGTGGCTCAATAATATTTAGATCTGGAGACTGTGCAGGCCATGGGAGATGTTCAACTCACTTTCATGTTCATCCAACCAGTCTTTCACCAGTCTTGCTGTGTGTATTGGTGCATTATCGTCCTGATACACGGCACCGCCTTCAGGACACAATGTTTGAACCATTGGATGCACAGGGTCTTACTGGTGCAATGTGCAATTAATGAAGATTGGCCACCAGGCTGCTCCAATTTAGCCATGAAACCTCCCACACTACAATGACAGGTGTTTCAGTTTCATTGTCTAACCCCTGTATATTTCAGATTAAATAACATCAGATGATAAAGGTATAGCAAACTCTCTTTAAAGTAAACAGCAAAACCGGCATGTTTTCTAAACCTTTAAATAGTAAAACTGATCCGGATATAGATGCTCTACCTGCTGGTCATGGGGATGACTTGGTAGGTTCTCAGCATCAGACTGCGTTGGGAACAGGCTGCGTCTTGGCTGAGGATGATGTTCATGACACTGAAGAGCTGCTCAATGCGCTGGTCCTGACGAAGGTCCTCTCCTCCTTTGACCAGGAACGGATGATCCCTCTCATCATCGCCTCGCACAATCAAGCGCTTTGGACGACGGATGGAAGTCATGACCTTCACCTTTGAATTGGACAATCATTAGAATATTGCAAATTAGAAACTTGGTGTAATGAGGAAAATAAAACTGAATTAATTTTTTTTTCTACAATCATAACTCCAGTCACTCTACGGGTCACACCTTGCACATTTACGTACCCTTTCATCGAAGCCTGTGATTTTTGCATGGTACTCTGGCAGAGGTTTAGATCTACCATCATACTGCCCTAAAGGAGACAGGAAAATCAAGCCAGAATGTAGACAAAATTTGTACATGCCTGCTATTTCTATTTTTTTTTTCTTTAATGAAAGTAATAACACATTTATATATAATGAATATAAATATGTTACTATTATTATTACTATTATTATTATATCTTACAATCCATAGACCAACAGCAATGTTCCAAGTTTGTGTGAAAATAAAAAGGTTAAATCCCCAAATCGAGTACATTATTTACATTATATATTTTCCATCCCTTGTAAAGTTCCCAAGTTGCCAATACAGTAATCCCTCGCTACTTCGCGGTTCATCTTTCGCAGATTCGCGGGTTTTTTCAAGGGGGCTTATGGCCGCTATATCGCGGATATTGAGGTAATATCTAGGAAAACCGTGAAAGATGAATAGCCAAAAGTTTTTTTTTTTTTTTATTATTTACATGTATTAGACTAGGCCTGTAGGTGACAAAATATATCATTTACAAGTATTTCTTACGTACAGTACATGTATTGTTCATGTGAAATTTACTTACTCTAGATCACAGCTTAGGAATTACTCTATTAAAGAAACTGGTAGGATATCACATGTAGTTCCAGCTGAAAATCATTATAGACCGACTGTTTAATGCAAGGTGTGGGTTGTTAACAGTAACCGGGAGGGTTTTAAAAGTCCAAATACTTGTTAAATACATTAAAAAAAAATATATCTTTCCTCTACTTCACGGAAATTTGTTTTTCGCAGGTGGTCTTAGAACGCATCCCCCGTGAAAAACGAGGGATCACTGTAGTGTTATAACTTTTAAAAAATATTTCATCTGAAGACTTCCTAATGCAATCATTCACTCATTCATTGTCTGTAAGCACTTATCCAGTTCAGGGTCATGGTGGGTCCGGAGCCTACCCGGAATCACTGGGCGCAAGGCAGTAACACACCCTGGAGGGGGCGCCAGTCCTTCACAGGGCGACACACACTCACACATTCACACCTAGGGACACTTTATGAGTTGCCAATCCATCCAGCAACGTGAGTGTTTGGACCGTGGGAGGAAACTGGAGCACAAAGAGGAAACCCTTGTGGGCATGAGGAGAACACACCTCATAGACAGTCACCTGGAGTGGGGCTCGAACCCACAACCTCCAGGTCCCTAAAGCTGTGTTACTGCAAAACTACCTGTTACACTACCGTGCCGCCCCATAACGCAAATATTCAATTTCAATACCACAAATATACTACTAAATAAATAAAGTGTATTTCTAAGTGTATAACAAAAGTGACTGACCTGGCACCTCCAGCTCGCTTTTTAATGTCTCCACTCTGAAGTTGCTGAGCCAGGGGGAGTACTCCTTCAGGTTCCCCGGCTCTTTCTGGAAGCCTCTCATGGACCCAGCCAGTTCATCTACTCTTCTGATATATGCCTTATCCTTACGCTTTTCATATATCTTTGTGCCGCCTGGGCCTAAAAGCTTCTCAATTTCTTTTGAGAATTTCTTTCAGTGCAAAACACACAAAGGAAACAAAACGTATCAAACACAGTTAGTCATCAAATGGAACATAAAACACAAAACATATTACAAGTGGTAAAATTGTGAACCTGAACAAATTTTTTCCGGAAAGATCCAAATCTTTGGGTTTTTGAATCGCAGAGTGAGGCGCTCATTTCTCCGTACAGCTCCCTCATCATCTTTTTGTCCATGTCTGGCTTCTCCAACTGATTCTTGACCTCATCCCACCAGTCCTGCAGAGCAATCAGTGTATGGAACTTTCACTCTAGAATATTTCTCTGTGGTAAACTATTATGTATAATATTATGTAGTTAGAAAAAGGTTCATTTTCAGTGTATTTTCTACCTTAAAGAGCATCTCAGGGTTGGTGAGCTGCTGAAGGGCATCAACAAGTTCTTTAATGACTCCTCCTTTATCCAGTTTTGACTTTAGCCTGGAAAAATATACCACACACACACACACACATTACACAGATTAATTACACAATCATAATTTCCTCTTTATTATTAAATAACTTTACTGAAGCCCATACTCCTCCACAAATTCCTGATTCCGGTGACCATTAGCAGAATCTTCAAAGGTGTAGCTCTCCTTGCTGATCATGAAGGAGTAGACAAGGGCCTGTGGGTAGCACTCTGCAATTTCCTTTATTACATGCTGGACCGCCACCGCCTCGGGCTTGTCCAACAAGGCTATCATCTGACTGATCCAGCCAATCAGCTGCCAGCAGGGCACACTCGCCATCTATTAAAACAAAGTATGCTCATTTGCCTTAAAAACATTCATTCATGGTCAGGGTCATGGTAGGTCTGGAGCCTACCAGGAATCAGGTGCCAGTCCATCACAGGGAAGCACCCAGTTTTAAATTCACTCACACTTACACCTATGGACTCTTTGGAATAGTCAATCCCCGTACCAACATCTGTTTTTGGACTGTTATAGGAAACAAGAGCACCTGAAGGAAACCTAAGTAGACTGCCTCGAAAATAATACAACTCAGGAAAGGCACCACCATATAGAGAGAGATTAGTCTCAAAATACTTTACAAATGTGTAAATGTTAAACCACAAATTAAACACAAGTCACAAATGTGTTTCACTACTCACAAATGAACACATCCCAATCTGTGTCTCACGGTCTGCACTTTGTACACATAGAGTTACATTCATAAATACATGTTTTTGGTTTTCACAGATATATCACAATTTTATGTGAAAATAGATACATTTGTTTAAAGTTACATTGCAAATATTTGTAAAATTGAAGTCTCAATTTTAAAATGTATTTGTAAATTGTTGAATATAATAACAAATGTGGGCAGCAGGCGAACAAGCCACCGCTAGGTGGCGCTGTTGTTTTAGGCCGCGTGGGGCCAACTTAAATGGAGACGCATTGGCTTGTTCGCCTGCTGGCCACATTTGTGGATCAGGCTGCATTTATATTTCGATCGGGTGAAATGTGAAAGGAAAGTCTCCAAATCCAAAAACCCGCGAGAGGAAATGAACAAATGAACGTGAGTGATTTGGTCCACAAAAGCAGATTCAACAATTTACAAATACATTTTAAATTAGAGACTTCAACAAATACTTGCAATGTAAATTTATTCATTCATTCATTATCTGTAACCGCTTATCCAGTTCAGGGTTTGGTGTGTTCTCCCTGTGTCTGCGTGGGTTTCCTCCGGGTGACTGTCTGTGAGGAGTTTGGTGTGTCCTCCCTGTGTCTGCGTGGGTTTCCTCCGGGTGACTGTCTGTGAGGAGTTTGGTGTGTCCTCCCTGTGTCTGCGTGGGTTTCCTCCGGGTGACTGTCTGTGAGGAGTTTGGTGTGTCCCTCCCTATGTCTGCGTGGGTTTCCTCCGGGTGCGCTGTTTTCCTCCCACGGTCCAAAAACACACGTTGGTAGGTGAATTGGTGATTGGTGACTCAAAAGTGTCCGTAGGTGTGAGTGTGTGAGTGAATGTGTGAGTGTGTGTGTTGCCCTGTGAAGGACTGGCGCCCCCTCCAGGGTGTGTCCCTGCCTTGCGCCCAATGATTCCAGGTAGGCTCTGGACCCACCGCAACCCTGAACTGGATAAGCGATTACAGATAATGAATGAATGAATTATTTACAAAATACTCAAACCAGTTTTTCTCAGCCTACAGCTTTCTGGAGCTTTTCTCCATGTATATAGGAAATTAAATTACAAACGGCAGTTGATAAATGCACAAAAAAAATCCTCCAACAGACAGTCAGTGGTAAATTTTATAAAATTTTAAATGGTTAAATGCAAGTGGTTACATTCCTATTCCATAAAAGCACATCTTAATTTTCACCAACTATTGTGTTCATTGAAAAGTTCACTTAATATGGAGACATTTTCACTAGGTTATCATCCAGTGAACATTTTAAATCATACCACCTCTAATCCACAACATTACCCACCTCTTTGACCATCAGGTCCAGGCATTCTTTAGAGTACAACTCCACCAGCTGCAGTAGACGGGGGAACCTGAGTCTGGCTTCTTCAGAGTGGAGCTTCAGAGCTTTCAGCATCATCTTCACTACATGAGCAGGCAAAGACTGGAGCTTTGACGGACTCGCTGCAAAACATTAAGATGAGCTTTAAACCTACTGCTCACAACTTGATATTACATTTATATTTGTATAATCAGCATATTTATGCTCCCAACATTTAGTTATTGTACATTAGTCTTGTTCAATGGTGATTCTGTGGGGGTCATGGCCCTTGAAGTGTAGGGTAGAATGGAGCTAACATAGTATGCATCGTAACAGGTGGACTATAGTTAATAACTGTAGAACAACAAACTGCAGAATGCCTGTAGAAACAAGGAGGTGATTTTAATCTTTTGTCTGTTCTGCGTTTACGGCAAAGCCACATTTACCCTCTTCTTTTTGCTCATCCTCCCTTAGTCTCTTGTCACAGAAGTTGGCGAGAGTCATGTATGCGTCCACGATGCCGGCACTGTCTGTGTACTTGTGGCTGAAAGACTGCTCCTCTTCCTCTGCCCTGTGAGCAGCACTGTGTAACAGCTCCAGAGCACGTTTCTGCAGCCCCTCCACCACCTGCAATTTACAAAAGGGAGGCCACACCTCTTAAGTTTATTTAAACTAGGAAAACAGAATGGATTCTGAGTAAATGAACTTTATATTAAACTTTTATATACCATATTCAAACAGGCAAAAAAAAAAAAAAACTGATCCTGATGTGTTTCTGGAGGGCACTGGCTGAGATTACAACTTGCGAATAGAGCCAGGGTGCTCCTCTTCACATTCCAATACACACTATATGGCCAAAAATTTGTGGATATTCTCATCCAACATGTCATAATGAAATGAACTGTATCAATCAGAAAATTGTCCCCCTCTATTTTTCTGAGAAGGCTTTACACTTGATGTAGGAACATTTCTGTGAGGGTTTGATTGGTGAAGTCAGACACAGATGCTGGCTTATTAGTTTTGAATCTCAAACACAAGACCAACTCATTCTAAAAGTTATAGATGGTGCTTCATTCCCCAGAAAAGTTTTACTGCTCCACAGCCCTGTGTTTCTGAGAGTTCCATTTCATTTCATACTTTTTGTATGGAACTCAAACAAACTGTGTGTGCACTGTGTTTCCACCTTAAAGTAACTGAAGAAACTAAAGATAAAGGCATCTATAAATTTTTGGACATACGCCATTTTAAAACTCCCCTTCGTTTCAGTCTGTGCTCAGTCGAATGTGTATTAACCTTTAGTGTTGATGTTCAGGCCTTACATTTATTTACCGCAGTAAAAGGCACTCAAAATAAAGTTGCACAAGTTTTTGTCAAACAGTAAAATAAATAAAATTAAAATAAAGGAACACAACCTTGTCACTGTCAGATTCTCCGGAAAGCTCCAGCACTCTCTGAGCCTTTTCTCCTCCAAGCGTCTCCAGAGTAGAGGGGCAGTTGTAGACAGCACTCGCCAAAAGATCAAATGTGGTACCCAGGAGGATCCTCTGGTCTCTGAACACACTGCCTACGGAGCCTTCACCCTGCCTCTCAGTCTCCTCTACACATCGTCATAAATAACAGCCAAGAGGTAGTCACTCACTGTATTTAACACATCACTCACACAGTACCTTCAACGGCCAGCAGACGCTAAACCATAAGGCATTAACATAAAATAGTGACTGAACTGCAAAGCAATTTGGGGATTTCCCTTCTCAAGCAAACACATCAATTAATTTCCATCAATTAATTTTTTTTTTCGAATGAAGAAAAAAAACGACAATTTGAAATGGAATGGGTCCTTCAAATAAAACCCAATGTGTTATTTTAAAACAATCTGAATATGTGTAAAGAAAATGGAAAGGAAAAAAAAAATCTCAAGTTGTAGAAATGATCACTCTGTCACTATAAAATATAGCACTACAACTAAAAAGGCCTATTAAAGACCTTTTTATAAAGACTTGGCCTATCATTTCTTTAACTGTTGTATTTTTACAAGGAAGCACTTCACACACTTCCTCTACACACAGTCCTCCACAAGAGGTTCTCTTTAGCTCTTTGCCTCAATGACAGAGTTCACTTGTTATAGTCAGTTTTAACAACAGTTGATCACACTTGCTCAGTTTGCATTAAACCTGTAAAAGTTGATTGTGTCTTTCATATCTGTAAAATGTGTGAAGGTTCTTACTCCTGTCAGATGAATGTGGGTGAGTTTTTACCGAGTAGCGGGACAGTCTTCAGCAGGGAGGTGATCTGTTCGGCTGGTCCGATACTCTGGCTCCTGCGTTGAGTGAAGCGGGTAAAACAGTGTACCCAGCGCTGCAGCCAAGATTTCTCCATCTTCGCCTCTCGGTGAAGCTCTTTCAGCAACTTGGTAGCTACTGAGAAGTTGTTCTATAATATTATTCAGGGAAACATGACATTTCAGTGTTTGTTAAAGATGTTATTTTATATTTGCAAGCAGTAAACTCTCATGACAAATGGGACTTGTTTATACACATTACATGCTTTGGACACCTGCTCGCTCATTCAACATTTCAGAGAGAATAAAACTGATAAACATGTAATTAATCCCCTTTTTGCAGCAGTAACAGCATGACACTGGTAGGCTCATGTGTAGCTGCTCCAGTGTCCCCCATTCTATTAGCAATGCTTTTCAATTAGGATTATACAAGCACTGCAGGTACATTTAGCTGTCCAACTTACAGTAGCTGATCTTTCTCATCAGAAAGGGTGTCCACAAACCTTTGGACATACAGTTTACTCACTCATGCTCATGTAAAATGAACACAGAGGATTTTTAAATATCAGAAGGAAGGCAAAACTGAGCCTCCACCTCCATGTTCAGCCATGCTTAGACATTGATAATAGGGAAGTATTATCGCATTATGGAGAAATACCTGTTTCCAGGCACTGTCCGCCATGCTCAGTTTCATATTAAACTTGCATCGCTTCACCAGAGCTCCTACATCTTCTGTGCTTTCCTGTTCTGCTCCATCCACCTCCATGCTGTTAGCAGGAGACGAGTTCAGCTTCTCAAAGATCTTATCCAGGAAGAAGCAACTGAGAGAGAGGAGGAGATCATTAGATAACCCATAAATACCTGAAATGAAGCATTAAATCTACGCTGACTCACCGAGATGTAATGATGTCATCCCAAACATCCATGGGATCAATTTTAGCGTCAGGATAACGACTTGTCCACCGTTTGATCACACGCTTCAGAGAGCCCACAGAGACTGGAAGAAAGCAGCACAGTGTCATTGCTGAGATAAGAGATAAAAAGAATTCACATTCATACAAACCTGCACCTACATACAAAAAAAATAAATAAAAATAAAGTGATTGTGCTAAACAGTCGTTGTTAAACATATTTACTCCTAATTGCTTCCCTGCACAAAAATGGTGTAGCAGTTACACTAGACACTTAGTGTCTAATAATACAATCCTGAAAATAGCCAAGACGAAAGGAGAGCCTTAATAACTACTGTTACAGATTCACTTTAAAAAAAAAAAATAAAAAATGTAGTCAGCCAACCTTCTCCTGTGATGTACTGCAGGAAGTCCTGGATCTCTGTCAGAGCTTGGACCGACTGGAGTACAGTCAAACGGCTGCGGTTCAACAGAGGGTCAATGCTGGAGTAGTTCTGTAAAACACAATGGTTTAAAAGAATGGTGGGTTTTTAAGTCTTTACACATGTATTCAAGAGTGAGAAGCTTTGCTTGTATTATTCCACATCAGCAAAAACTCCACTTGTTGGGTGCCCTAATTATTAAAACCTCTACTAAAAATACATTAGATTCCAAAGTTTTCAGACTACGTGTCAGTAGTTCAGGGAGTCTATAACACTCTTCTTGAACATCATTCAACACATTCCACAAATGTCTACTGATGAAAAACAAGAAAATAGCAAGATACTGTAAAAGAACAGTCAGCATAATCTTGTCGTCCTATCGTCATTGTCTTTAAAAATTAAAAACATGCTTCTCCCAAAACAGTAACTTTACAGGAGAAAGACAAAACACTGAAAGTTGAGAAAGTTAAGTCAGGGTAAAAAGATTTAGTTCTGAGTAATTTTGGAGTGTTTCCATTGGTTAATTCATTGTGAATTTTTCACACAATGTGAAGGAAAGCTGCTGCGTTCAAATAATGTAATAAACTGAAAATTGACAAAAAGTGACATATGTGCTTTAAGTTGGACATTGACAATGATAATGAAAGCAAGATCTTCAAAATCATAACAAAACACTGAGGCATAAGAGCATCTCTCAAATGGCATGAAAAAATCGTAAGCTCCCATTTAACAATTCCCATCTAGAGTGAGGGCAGCTGTTTAGCTTTAGCCATAATTGCTCATGATGGCCCCATGGTGTCTTGGACCATTTAGATTCTGTATTTTTGGTCTTAAATTAGAGCCAACATTTTGTCAGTGGGGGCGGCACGGTGGCGCAGCAGGTAGTGTCGCAGTCACACAGCTCCAGGGGCCTGAACGTTGTGGGTTCAATTCCAGCTCCAGGTGACTGTCTGTGAGGAGTGTGGTGTGTTCTCCTTGTGTCTGTGTGGGTTTCCTCCGGGTGCTCCGGTTTCCTCCCACAGTCCAAAAACACACGTTGGTAGGTGAACTGGCGACTCAAAAGTGTCCGTAGGTGTGAGTGTGTGACTGAATGTGTGTGTTGCCCTGTGAAGGACTGGCGCCCCCTCCAGGGTGTATTCCTGCCTTGCGCCCAATGATTCCAGGTAGGCTCTGGACCCACCGCAACCCTGAACTGGATAAGCGCTTACAGATAATGAATGAATGAATGAATTTTGTCAATGGTAGGCACCTTACACTCAGGGTTTGTTTAATGTAATTCTAATTGTGCTGTTATGCAAGCATACAGAAGACAGTTCAGGGCCAGTGTACATGCCAATGGACATATCTTTATAAAATCAAATCAAATGTTATTTGTGAGTGCTGCAAACATTCTGTGAAATTCCAGATGTCGACTCACCACACAATCCATGTCAGGACTGCTGTTCTAAATAAAGGCTCACAGCTGTAATGCTTTCACATGTTAGAGCTGTGCATGTACATGTCTGAACACAACTTTAAACTCTTCTCAGTGCATCCTTAAAGCCAAAACTGACCTGCATGAAAACCTGCATACAGTTATTAGCATAGTATTTAGCTCGATCGTAGTCTTCCTGCAGGATGTACAGCAGGCTCAGCTCTTGACTGTAGTGTGTCTCCATCACTAGTTTGTGTTCCTCCACTTTCATGGCAGCGTCCACAAAGCTGAGGAGAGCCTGGTCCCTCTGTCCCAGCTGCAGCTGCTTCAGCATACTGCGCATCGTGTGCTGCAGGTATGTTTCCTTGGAGATATTAGATAAAATAAGTTTTCTACTGACTTGGGATATCCTCATAAAATACCACAGTAATAATAATGACAGCATTTTCATATAAAACAGCTACAGTCAGTGAAGTAGTTACACATATCTTTTGCTGACTTATTTGAGGTGCTTAAGCTTAGATGATGTTTGCTATTCACTGTTTGGGCTTTTTTAACTTTAACATCTGTATATTCCTCATCCTTAGACAAACTGATCTGACCCATTTTTACCTGATAAAAGGGGTCATCCCACATCTTGTTCAGGTTGACAGGGGAGCTGTCGTCTATATTAACTGTTGCACAGTACTGCAGAGACTTCCACTCAGTCAGGTGATTATAGGCATCCAGAGCTGCTATCTCCCAGAAGTCTTTCTCTGTGTCAGTGGGCTCTCCATCCATCCACTCCTCAGTGTTCAGTGCCTGAGCCCAAGGATTATTGAAAAGCACAGAGCTTAGTTCAGCTGAATTAATGCATTATATTTCCTCAGCTACAATAAAGAACAACTACTTCTAATAAACTTAAATCTTGCCAATTTTATTCTAACTTCTGAGTGCATTTATTGTGATCCTAAAATAGTTGCAGTACCTCATTGTAGAGTTTCACAGCTTCGGCGTAGTCACTTTTAGCTTCTGCCTGAAGAGCACTGCATGTAATTGGCTTTGTGCCAATCTTTCCTCCAAAGATGCCCCTCACAACATCGTAATCTCTCAAAGACCTATACAACCTAAGGATGGGAGAAAAAAGATTTTAATCCTGGGCCTAGAGCAAAATAAATAAATAAAAAAACAACAAAAAACTGTATCATTACATGAGAAGGTGACATTGTAATGCAAGATAATGTAAAAAGATTTTATTGCAAATATATGGAGAATTTGTATTGATTCTTCAGTCAATCATCATCCATTAACTTTTACAATGTGTAAAGAACAATGAAAATCCGTAACAAACACGGACATGTTTTATTTATTTTGATATTTGGATGGTGATGATATTCAACCTCTATGGATCAGGTGGTGTACAAAGAAGCGGTTGATAAAGTTGAACTCACTTTGCTAGATGAATCCATCTCTCTGTGTCTGGGGGAAGCTCCCTCTTTCCCCGAGCCCGTTTGGAAGGAGGCTCCTCAGACACGCTGCTGGAATGCAGAAGGCTTTCCTCCAGGAGCAGGATGCCCATTGGTTGCTGAAGACTGGCCAGACAGCTGGCACTGACAATGGCAGGCTGAATGTTCAGTAAAGCCCTGTGCTGGTAACACATGTCCTGCAGAGAACGTGATGGCATGTAAAGTGAGGGTACACTCAAAAACTGAAAGTACAGCAGAATCCTTAAAGCCCAGCATCATGTACATTAGGGTCCCAGTGAGAGATGTTAAAACTAAACCCTAATATCAAATAATACACTTGTGGTGCAGTTTTGGGATTGGGAAATATTAGACTAAACTTTGAATTATTTGAATACTTGAATATTCGCAGGGCTGATTCTAAAGGAGATTTTAATCTAATAATAAATAAGAGTTACTCAAAGGACGGATGAGCATTTGAGTAGCTTAAATGAACCTGAGAGTCACCTGATCAGTTGCTATGAGTACAGATTTTGAACTCCGCTTTATGGAAATCCTTATTTTTTTCAAAACATACACAGTGAATATACAACATTTTCACTACCAACATTCATCAAACCTTCTCTCTACCACCACAGCATGACAAAAATGTCACAATATCTTGGTCCCCATAATTAAGCACCTGACCCACATGGTCCACTTACCTGGACACAAGAAATGAAAGGAGGGAAGTATATAGTGCTTTTGTGTAGAAAGTTGTTCATGTCCTGCAACAGGTTCTTCAGAATTTCCTCCCTCTCTTTAGATGGCTTGGATCTCCCCATTTCAACCAGCACCCCAGCAAAGAGAGAGCTAAACAGCTGCTTGGCCAGAGTGGCATCTCTCTGAATTAACAGAGGAAATGAGTTAAAAGCAGAATTTAAACATTCATTGTCTGTAAGTGCTTATCCAGTTCAGGTTCGCGGTGGGTTCGGAGCTTACCCAGAATCACTGGGCGCAAGGCAGGAACACGCTCTGGAGGGGGTGCCAGTCCCTCGCAGGGTGACACACGCACACACACACACACACCTATGGACTCTCGAGTCGCCAATCTACCTACCAACATGTTTTTGGACTGTGGGAGGAAACCCACGCAGACACAGGGAGAACACACCACACTGCTCACAGACAGTCACCCGGAGGAAACCCACACAGACACAGGGAGAACACACCACACTCCTCACAGACAGTCACCCGGAGGAAACCCACGCAGACACAGGGAGAACACACCAAACTCCTCACAGACAGTCACCCGGAGCGGGCCTTTAACCCACAACCTCCAGGTCCTTGGAGCTGTGTAACTGTGACACTACCTGCTGCGTCACCGTGCCGCCCAGAATATGAACGTGCATTTTTATAAAGTATAACATACTTAACTTGTGTCAAATCATATTTTATTTTTAATTATTTTAGTTAAGTTTTGTCAGTTTACCCTTTTTGGCTGAAGTTTATTTGTAGATGATCAATTTATCTAGTGCTGCTGACAGACTAAACACCCTTCGCTTCATTGTAATAATCCTCTTGCTGAATGTTATAAATTGACAACATTATCATGTGGGTCTGCTGATTAATATCCAGCTACAGTTACTAAATAACATGTTTTGGTTTGATTGATGTAATAAGACACAACCTGTGTGTCATCACTCACTTGTGCCAGTGCCTGTAAGGGGGCTATAAGACTGCTGTGTTGGATCTGAATGTCTGGCAGGTCTCCCACTCTGTAGCTCCGGTACAAGGTCACCTGAGCATCACGTCGTAACTTCTGATCTGCCCTTTTCTCCTGTTCAACAAATAGGTGAGTGCCGCAACTGCAACAAAATATAAGCGTATGAAAACACAGAAATCTGTAAATAAACTATAACTCCTACCCTTTCTGTTTTTTGCGACTGGATTTCCTGCTTGGCAAACTTGATGCTTTCTTTTTCTTTGTCCTTTAGGAACCTGCGCTTCAGTCTTAGGATGTCGGCACGCTTCTCCCGGTCAGCTGTAAAGGAAAAAACAATCAAGTTGTTTTTAAAGGTTTGGGCATAATTTGCGTCCAATTTATTTATTCCCAATTTAACCCATTAGATACGTCTCCTCAATCTCATGATCCAAGCTGAGGAGGCGAAGAAAGCGTACCTCCAAAACACATGAAGCCAGCTATCACTTCTTGATAAACTTGGTAAAACTACACACTTGGACAGCTCTGTTGCATTAGCACAGTAGTTCTTAACCGTGGTCATGGGATACCTCTTATCCAGCACATTTTGGTGTTCTCCCTTTTCTCAACACACCTGTTCTAATAATCAGCTCATTAACAGGCCCATTTCGACTATAGCAATGGGTGAAAGGGAGGGCCATTCTACCCACTAAGAGAGTGAGATGTAAGAGGGTATTTTGAAAACAGCAGAGCAACTTTTCTTCAGTATCTTCTGTGGTACTTTACTGTGTGTTTGGCATAGTGAACTCCCTCAATGACCCCAGCTAACCTGCAGTGCGACTGTCCGTCTCATCAGTAGAAGCTGTGAGACGTCGGGTGCCAAATCCTGCCCCCACAGCTCTCAGGGTGAGGGGCCGGTCTGTTCTCTTCTTTTCAAACACGAGCAGAGAGGACAGAGAGTCAGAGGATAGGGAGTAATCAGCCAGAGTGTCCACACTGCTGCCCGTCAGCCAGTTATACGCTGAGCGCCGACCTGAAAACACATGCAAAGGTGTGTATTCACCTACAGTACCATGTGAAAAAGGACCATCACCATATTAATTATGCAATGACTTCAACAATGTAGATTTAAAAGTTACAATGTACTCATCAACAGGAATGTTTTATTTATCATTTAGTATCTCAAGAATTTACTGTAATTTACTTTTTATATTGATTTTGTGCCACATTACATATGATTTATTTTAATTCTGAAATACGGTTAATTTGATTAAATTATTAAAATTCATTTTATTTTCATTTATTTTCTCCAATAATTTTATAATCATCTGTATCATAACTGAAATTTGTAGAAACACTGGACATGAACAGAATATTGGAATCTGTTTATACACTTGTTTGAGAGTCTGTTTTTAGATCGCTGAAATTATTAAAAACATATTAACACACTTTTCCAACACTGTATTAGTACTGAACTGGTGATGTAAAGACAGTACCTGCTCCAGAAGCCTGCGTCTGGGAGAATTCCAGAGAGGCCTGAGTGGCTCTGACTTGGCCCTTCATGCTGGCTATCTGTGATTTTGCGCTGTCTGGGCCCTGAGTGCCTCCAGCCTGCGTCATCTGAGTTTCCATGAACATTGGTGTGAGGACTGTGCTCCGAAGACGCCAGTTAGAATAGATTGTGTAGTCCTAAAAATACAATACCACAGAAGTAAGGGAAAGACATGAGAATCCTTTATGAACCTAAAACTAGAATTAACTAGAAATAAACTATTTAAATGATGGCTATAAGGGTCAAATTGAAAAGCCATTATGAGCTCTGAAGTGAAGTGAAGGCAGCATAAGTGATAATGTGTACATTATTCATCCATTTTTCTTGTTTTCAGAATCTGACTTGGTCTAAAGAGGCGTAATGTGCATGTGACTCCTATATCCTATAGCCTATCCTATATATAAGCATGTATCTCCAAAAGAGTAACTTTACAGGAGACTTTCTTAACTTCCAATTAGTGGTGGGTAACACCACTAATGTGGCAGTGCAGTTTTCAGAACCCCTGGCTGAGCACACCATGCTACACCAATAAAAGTCCTTGAGCAAGACTCCAAAAAGTTGCCTCCATAATGTGATTAGAATTCTATGAATGTATGAATGGATAACACCCAAATGTCTCGTGCCATTGAAACAGAAGTAGCTTTGAGCTTACCTGAAACTTGCACTCTGAGAGGGGAAACTCAAAAATGTTGCGAGTGTAGTCAGGACTCTGACTGGTCATTTCCAGCAGTAAATCTGTGGCCAGACTAAGGAAGCGCTCCTCGATGCGAGCCGAGTAAAGTGAACCCAGCACCATCAACATTCGCTCCAACGTGGCAGGGGGCAAACGCTTCTCATGACTCCAGAAGTTACGCACATAAAGCCTGGAAAAAAAATCACAGGCACTGAAAAACTGAACAGCAGAACTTAGGCCAATCACTTTCGCTGGGGCTTAGAACTGATGTGGATAGTACAAATTAATTCTTATGATTCCACTGGGCAAGAAACCTGTGTATGTATTACTCACTGTAAGCCCTGGTTTTCATCTGTCAGACCCTGGAGGAGTGTTTCTTTGGCTGCATTGAGCACCTCCACAGACACACTGTCCTCCCTGCTCTCAGCATCACTGTAAACACAATCATTAAAATAGCTCCCAGTCCACCCCAGACCTGCTATTATACAGTTATCATTTGATGCAGACATTTTAAGAACACAGGACAAAATCTAGCTAGCATCCAGTTTCATCTGTTAGAAGTGAGGAAAGGGCACGAGGAAGGAAAAACAGGCTAAAGAGCTAAAGATAGCAACAGAACAAACAAAAAGAGCAATAATTCAAAACTAAATTACAGAAGAGAAATAGGAGAAAGCAAAGAGCACCTGTAGTTGTCCTGGATCCACATGAGAATATCATACATCCTCTCTCTGCACAGCGGGGAGGGGTGAGAAACAAATGCAGTGATAGGTCCTAGAACCTCCTTCAGCTCTTCTGGTTTTAGAATGGCCAGGATTTTATGCACAATGTCCAGGGACACTCGCTGCCTCACTTCATCTCTGTAAAAGACAGCTTCAATTGTTTAATTTTGCTGTGCCAACATTAAGTTTAAGCTCAGGCTTAATCTGGGTCTGCATAAGTGGAAAATATGAAATGTCAGTTATAATTAGAGTGGTTTACTCTAATTAAGTCCTAAGTCCTAAGCAGGACTTCATCTCTCGTGTTTCCCTAAAGATTGAAAGATCAAGTTATCAAATGTAATGTTCATACACTTTTCTGCATTACACTATAAAGGCAAAATGATGAAAATAATCACTTTTAATTAATAGCATTGCTTTGTGTGGCTATTTGCAATTGATCAGATTTGAAGCCAACAAGAATTTTTGTTATAGCTTTGTTATAGTTAGAGTACATCAGTGATAAACTAATTCATCCGTCCATACATCCATCATCTGTAACCGCTTATCCATTTCAGGGTCACGGTGGGTCCAGAGGCTACCTGGAATCATTGGGCGCAAGGCAGGAATACACCCTGGAGGGGGTGCCAGTCCTTCACAGGGCAACACACACACACACACCTACTGACACTTTTGAGTTGCCAATCCACCTACAAACGTGTGTTTTTGGACTGTGGGAGGTAACCGGAGCACCCGGAGGAAACCCACACAGACACAGGGAGAACACACCACACTTCTCACAAACAGTCACCCGGAGGAAACCCACGCAGACACAGGGAGAACACACCACACTTCCCACAGACAGTCACCCGGAGGAAACCCACACAGACGCAGGGAGAACACACCACACTCCTCACAGACAGTCACCTGGAGGAAACCCACGCAGACACAGGGAGAACACACCACACTTCCCACAGACAGTCACCCGGAGGATGACTGTCAGTTATAATTAGAGTGGTTTACTTATTTCATGTATGGAAATTCTAGCTGGACACACCTGTGGGCCATAATCTGGGCAAAGCCCTTGGTCTTGAGGTGCATGAAGACATCAGGAATAGAGTCCGTGCAGCTAAGAACACACTCCAGGCAATGAGTCTTTAACACGCCATGTAGTTTCGGCAGCAAGTAAAAAACTGCATTTATAAATCTGGTGTGGACACAAACACAGTTTCCTAGTTAGAAAGTTCAATTTTAAATGTCCTTACACTATACCATTTAAAGTCTTTTCTCTGCATTACCCTATAACACTATTAACATCTGGATAAGAGCTTCAGGCAAAGGTTATTCATTTAAATATAAATGTCACTTACCGAGACACCAGAGATGGGAAATGCCTGGACACTTTGCTCAGACAAATGATAAATTTGTCACTCAGATCTTTATTCTTTAATTCGTTCAGTTTTGAGACGGTAGCATTAAACAAAGGACTCTGGTTTTGCTGTAAGAAAAATCAAATATTAACAACCTCAATATGCTCATCACTGGGCTTTCAGACTGATGGTTGATTTTTTCATGTACATACATTTTCCTTGTCTTTCATGTAATTCAATGTCAACCCAATAATTTCCGCTGCAGCAGAGTAGACTTCTTTATATCTGATGAATGACAGGTTGGTGGCCAGAGACTGAAAGTACCTGTAAAATGTGTTTGTTAAAGAAATATTGATATCAAAGGGAGCAAAGATTGTCTTCAATATTCCTTAATTTCAACAAACACCGAACAAATAACAAGTTCACATGCAGCTGTGTGAATTCACCGTATACCTGTCATGGTCAATTCCACTAGAAGCATCATACGGAGGAAGGTGGTTGGCCAACACTATTCCCAAGAGCTGCAACCCAACAGAATTGTCTTTGCTGTTGGGGTCAGTTCCAGAAAAACGCTCATATATCAGACTGTGAGGGGGAAGAACAAAACACACCACAACAACAATAACATTAAATGCAGCCTGGAAGAGAAATTAATTTGAATTTTGGTTTGTTTTTTTAAACTGAGGATTCTTGTACATACCTGGGTTGGGAAACAAGTAGGCTACAATACCGTCATACACAATTAGAACCACAAAACACAATCTTTAAACTTTTTTAAATACCTAATAATTTAAGCATTGTTGGTGTATCGTTATGGGTTACACCACTATTCTCCCCAATCCCCTGACAAGACTTACACACGCTACTAACAGTAAAATTCCTTCAGCTGAACTCCAAATACTACAATCACCTACAAATGTTACATGGTTAAATTCTCTCTGGAAAAGAGCATCTGCCAAATGTCACATCGAAGCCGTGACAGGAAACCGCATTAATTTACAACCAAAAAGTAGGGAATTATTCATTATTATTCTTAGTTTTATCTAAATTTTTTAAACTAAAATCTAAACTGAATCTAAACTAAACTGAACTAAAATCAGTTGATGATGATGAATGACTTGGCTTATTATGCTCAGAGACGGAGGACATGTTTAAAATATGTTTACTCCAGAATCTCTGATAATTCCGGTGTCACTAAAATGTCACAACATTATGAGAAAAAGAATAACTGTAGAAAAGAGCTGATTATTCCTGTAAATTCTGAAACCGTTTATACTACTTTCTTTGAAGGTCACGCCACTTGTCTTAAATATAGCAATGCAATTACTCGTATGGGATGCGCAGACAGTCTTTCCAGCATTCCACCAGGGTGCGGATAATCTCCAGGTTATGCCTGAACACTGCTCTTTTTGCATGGAAGCAGTTCTTCATCAGAAATTCTATCAGGCGATTGGCCAGGACTTCATCTCTCGTGTTTCCCTAAAGATTGAAAGATCAAGTTATCAAATGTAATGTTCATACACTTTTCTGCATTACACTATAAAGGCAAAATGATGAAAATAATCACTTTTAATTAATAGCATTGCTTTGTGTGGCTATTTGCAATTGATCAGATTTGAAGCCAACAAGAATTTTTGTTATAGCTTCGTTATAGTTAGAGTACATCAGTGATAAACTAATTCATCCGTCCATACATCCATCATCTGTAACCGCTTATCCATTTCAGGGTCACGGTGGGTCCAGAGCCTACCTGGAATCATTGGGCGCAAGGCAGGAATACACCCTGGAGGGGGTGCCAGTCCTTCACAGGGCAACACACACACACACACACACACACACACACCTACGGACACTTATGAGTCGCCAATCCACCTACCAACGTGTGTTTTGGACTGTGGGAGGAAACCCACACAGACACAGGGAGAACACACCACACTTCTCACAGACAGTCACTCGGAGCGGGAATCAAACCCACAACCTCCAGGTCCCTGGCGCTGTGTGACTGTGACACTACCTGCTGCACCACCATGCCGCCTTAAACCAATTCACCAAAGGTCAATATAAACTATGTTCTGAAATTTAAAAAGCTGTATTTAAACAAGATATTAGTGGGGCAAATAAAATATTATTGAATTCATTCATTCATTTTCTGTAAACGCTTATCCTCTTCAGGGTCGCAGTGGGTTCTGGAGCCTACCCAGAAGGCAGGGCGCAAGGCGGGATTACACCCTGGAGGGGGCCAGTCCGTCACAGGGTGCTAATAAAATATTGAACCTGATTAATAAATAAAAAATATGTGTAGTAGATCAAATTCACACACACCTTTGGCGTGGCTACACTGGTCCAAGAGAGGACAGTAACAACTATGTCCACCACCATAAAATGGATGCCTTCTCCCCCATTGTTGCCAGAAACAACTAGTTGTAAGAGTGGACCCAGCCAATGTCTGGCATAGGGACGAAACATCTGTACAAAAATTAACAAAAGATTCAATAGTTATTTAACAGATAGCAATTAAATTGACTGAATGAAAAATCCCAGATCTATAACTGACTGTGTGTGAATGGCATTAGTCACCTCCTCTGTATTGATGATGACTTTGGCGATGAACAGGCGAATGTTCAGAGGAGTTGCTGGATTTGCCAGCTTCCCATGTAAGAATTTCATCCAGGGAGGAAGATCACCGGGAATCACACCCTACAAATACAAGACAGATTATGTGTGCATTAATAACAAGACACATTCCACATTAACAAATTTTATGCGTTAGGAGCAAAAGAAAAACTGCATATATTATAAAATATATATTGATTGATTCATTCATTCATTATCTGTAAGCGTTTATCCAGTTCAGAGTCGCGGTGGGTCCAGAGCCTACCTGGAATCATTGGGCGCAAGCCAGGAATATACCCTGGAGGGGGTGCCAGTCCTCCACAGGGCTACACACACACACGGACACTTTTGAGCAGCCAATCCACCTACCAACGTGTGATTTTGGACCGACCATGGGAGGAAACTGGAGCACCCGGAGGAAACCCACGCAGACACAGGGAGAACACACCACACTCCTCACAGACAGTCACCCGGAGCGCAACTTGAACCCACAACCTCCAGGTCCCTGGAGCTGTTTGACTGCAACACTACCTGCTGCGCCACCCTGCCACCCCTTGATTCAAATTCAGTGCAGTTTAATATATAATCAAGAGTGCAAAAAAAAATAATAATAATAAGAATCTCCAATGTCTCTGCACAGCAACACACTATGACAAGTATTAAACATCTGTTGAATTTGATATTAAAGACAAATGTGTATTTATAATCTGATATGCAGGATTTATGCTTTATTCCGTCATCTATTTCTGCACTTCATGCTTATTTTTCAACACAGCCTTTAGTGATAAACTGAATTTGACCTAATTTTCTCGTCAATTTTAGTCACAGGTAATTGCACCCACTTGCTTGATCTCCTCCAATCAGACAGTGCACAGTAAAGCAACTACATTCTTCTTTTGGACTGCTGCTAATACAATGTGACCGGACAGTTCAAGTCACCTGGAGGAGAACAGTATGCCCAGTTCTAACATGTTTTTTAGACACGGTTTAGACATGTGTGCCACTCAGGAAACTGGAAAAGGCTTATATCAAGAAACACCACATAAACTGGAAACAAGGCATTTCATCTCTGACATTGCTGACTTGGGTCCATCTAGGGTCTCACTTACCTCCTCAACTTTTGGGGTGATGTTGTTTCTCTGCATGTGCCGGAACAGGGCGGTCATGGTGGCCATGCACTCGTGCTGGTTCAGCTCATCCATCTCCAGCTCAACACTTTCATCCTCATGTAGAACCTCTACACGCTCCTGAAGACAACAAGGTACATATTAGATTTGGATTAACATTTCATGACATTTCACTTTTTTCCTCTCTCTCTCTCTTAAACATAGTACACTAGGAAAGAATCTCATTCTGGTTCTGAAAAGCAGACAACACGCATCACACCCACCCTTGACCTGCCGCTACCACGGTGACCTGCAGGATTCTGGGAATTGTAGGAAAAGCTCTGGACTCCTGTAGAGAAGTCAAATTGACTCATTTCCTCACTGAGGCTACTGTCAGCCATGTAGGACTGGGAAGAGAGGTATACTGGGACATCTGTGAAGTGAAAAAAATATATAAATTCAGTAATTATATAATGGTGTCTACAGATTTAATATACAAGCAGAACATATACATACGTAACCCATAGATTCAAACCTAAAAATCAGGTGATTACTCTAGTTGTAGATTTATGGCTTGCTTTATAGCGATATTTAGGGATGTACAGGAAAGACTCAGACTGAAGTCCTCACCTCCATTTTCTTCACTCACTTCTTTTCTTATCATGACATATTTCTTCTTCCTTTCAATGGGAACCTGAGAGTAAAAATGACAGACCAAACTGCATCAACAACCAAATATTACAGCTAATACATTCTTTAACATAGCAAGCATAAAAAAGAAAACACATACCTCAATCTCAATGGGAAAATTGTATGTCCTTTGTGTGTCAATGAGGTTCTCAAAAATGAATTGATTCTGTAATGAGAAATTGAAAGTAAATTTACAAACATGTACTGAGCAGTAGAAATTTAACAGTAGAACAAAATACAGATGACATTATACTCCCACCACAGCCCTGAAATGGATTAAGCAGATACAATGATGAAGATGATATTATACACCTTTTTTTTATTATACTTCCTTTTCTGCCCCGTCTCAACAGATCTTTTCAGAATGAATGGTTATAGGACCTGTCGCCACAGCTCAGTTCAGTGTGAGAGGTTTGTGCTTGGTTGTTTTTCTTCTCCATTCTCACTTTCAACATATTTAATCAGTACCCTTTCTTCTCATCCATCCATCCATTATCTGTAACCGCTTATCCAATTTAGGGTCGCGGGGGGTCCAGAGCCTACCTGGAATCATCGGGCGCAAGGCGGGAATACACCCTGGAGGGGACGCCAGTCCTTCACAGGGCAACACAGACACACACACATTCACTCACACCTACGGACACTTTCGAGTCGCCAATCCACCTGCAACGTGTGTTTTTGGACTGTGGGAGGAAACCGGAGCACCCGGAGGAAACCCACGCGGACACGGGGAGAACACACCAACTCCTCACAGACAGTCACCCGGAGCTGGAATCGAACCCACAACCTCCAGGCCCCTGGAGCTGTGTGACTGCGACACCTACCTGCTGCGCCACCGTGCCGCCCATCTCATTATATTCTCAAAATATTTTCCCTTTATGAAAATGGAGTAACTGTACTGCACTCTATGTCAAATGTTTGTAGACACCCCTAAAACGTTTCTTCTGCGTTTTTGGACTGCTTTTGCGATCTCTGGACTGATTCCACCAAATACCTCTGGAATTAGAGGTATTTGTGATTCAAATCAAAAGCAAAGAATATCAGAATCTGACTTCACTTGTCATCTTGTGGCTGAATACAATCAGATCCTCACATAAAGCTTCAATAATCTAATCTAAAACCTTCTTAGAAAAGAAGAAACCCCATTAATAACCTAGATTTTGGAAGAAAGGCATCCACAAACAATTAACCACACAGTGTAGGCACTCGGTTTACCGCACGCAACTCTCAGTACCCACCTTCTCAGGTTTCTCAGTGAAGAGGAAACCTTGGTAGAACTTGGTCTCATTAAAGCTGCAGCTGATGAGGGCGATGGCACAATTATAAGCAGCACAATGATACTGTCTCCTCAGCTCCAACAGTGTGCTCTCTCCTGCCATGTTCTCAGTGAAGCCTTCAAAGCATGACCTGCAATGGCAGAAAGGCAAATGAAAAAGGCAGATGGCAAAATACACTGTAAATATGCCATCTTTTATAACAGCTACTAAAATTATACTAATTTTGGATGCTGATGCTCAGTCATGTGTTCATAAGTTCTCTGAAATGCTCTGAAGAGGCTGCACATGTGCAATACCAAGTGTGGGCTAATGGCATGCAAAGCTCTCCCCAGTATTGGGCTGTGGAGGAATGCCCGATGTGTGAGTGTGTGTCGCCCTGCGATGGACTGGTGCCACCTCCAGGGTGTGTTCTCTCATTGTGCTCAGTAATTCCGGGTAGGCTCCGGACCCACTGCGACTCAGAACTGGATAAATGGTTACAGACAATGAATGAATGAATGAATGAATGAATGAATGTATTCACTTTAGTAGGTTTTTGGACAGCTCGTTTCCCTCTGCTTTAACTGGGCCGCAGAAGGCCTGGTTGATGGCCGAGTCTTTAGAGTAGACCTCTTCTTTAGGCAGACGAGAGTAAAGCAACTCCAGCAGCTTACAGCAGCCGATCTTCATGATGATCTGGCTCTCAAAAGCAGAATCTACAGACTGTAAAGAGACATCATAAAAGACTGTATTAAAAAATACAACTGCAGCAACACCGAGGATGCTATTTATAATGTATACATTGTTTTTTTTTTTTTATTTTGTTGTGCTCTTGCTTGTGACTGCATTCGTGTTACTCACTTTGATGAAGCGTGCCTGTAGAGTAGTCATGATGTTAGACACGTTGGTGATGAAGAACTGTGATAAAGCTTTAGGGCTGCAGTGAAAGCTCAGGGGGAGCATCACTCTGTCCAGCAAGCCTAGCAGCATAGAGTTCATGGGAACATCTTTGGTGTGGAACATCTGATAGACGGTGCAGAGAAGAAGAACTTGCCCTTCGCAGCTAGACCTTTAGGAGAACAGATATTATTTCAGATAGCAGCTTATGCGCTTTCACACATACAGAATATGTGAGAGTTTTTTCTTACTGTCGTGCAATTCTCTGGAAGCACGTCTGAAAATTGTCCTCCATGATGTGCTTTTTGTCCCGACACAAGACCCTTGCCATTAGCTTCAGAAGAACAGGACTCTGGGATAACTCCAAGGCGTCTAAAAACTGAATCAGTCATCAATATTCAGTTAGCTCTAGGCAAAAGTGGGTAGCAACTAGTTATGGTTACTCTAGCACATGCATGAAGATCGAGGCCAGCCTAGTTGTTGGGGTCATACAAAATGCTGTCTATGTTGTTTTCTTTTTGGTACATGCATCGGAACTGATTTTTAAATGGTCAGACTGCTGGGGCTTTGCTTTAGTGCTTCTACTCAAGCAGTTTTAGGGAAAGCAGGCATACACCTACTTGATCAGAATCAGATTTAAGCAGTAAAGCCCCTCACTTTCCGAACACAGTCCATGTAATTGTTGCACTGGAGAGATCCACGCAGGAACTCGTCTGACTGCATGGGGAAATTAGCTGCCACTAGAGCCTCCAGAGCTCTCTGCAGCTCCTCCAGAGGACCGCTGGGCAACTTGGTGAAGAAGGGCAGGATGATTAGGGCCTGGCTCTGTGGGGAAAATTATGATTATGTGATTATGTATTAAGTCAAAATGTACTACAGACACTGAAAGAAATTTGTACCTTATAAAAGGTAGATACAGAAAATACAGAATGCATATGAGACTGAATTATTCTGAGACAAAATTAATATATACTTTCATATAAATAGAATTGTAAAGGAACAGCCCAAAGAGAACTTTTATTATTACTAGGGTATAAAGAGTGTTAAAAAATAGCAAAAGCTTATATCTGCATACATACAGCAATGACAAAATACAGCACTTCAGTTTTACACATTTTATTAACCACCCCACCACCACCACCAAAAAATAATGTTTCAGTAAGAGAAAAACAAGTGCAAAATCCTAGGAAACCGGCGCACCCGGAGGAAACCCATGTGGACACAGGTAGGACACACCACACTCCTCACAGACAGTCACCCGGAGGAAACCCACGCAGACACAGAGAGAACACACCACACTCCTCACAGACAGTCACCCGGAGCGGGAATCGAACCCACAACCTCCAGGTCCCTAAAGCTGTGTGACTGCGACATTACCTGCTGCACCACCGTGCCGCCCTCAGTTAAATCATAACTGTGATTTATCACCTGAGTTCAATTTCTGTAGCCACACCCAGGCCTGAATACTGCCACACCTATTCTCAGTCAAGAAATAATTTAAATAGGGCCTGCCTGACAAAGCAAATTAGACCAATATATCCTCAAAGGCTAGACATCATTCCAAGATCCAAAGAAATTCAGGAACAAATGAGGGGGCTAACACTTTTTCACACCACTGTAAATAAAATAACTGCAGATTACCTTTAGATTTAATGGTAGAGATGTGTCTGTGATGAGACTGGTGAAGGTAGAAAACACTGCGTGAAACGCAGGATGACTGGTGTCTGAACATACTGAAGAGTCAATCTGTGAGCACAAATAAAATACATTAATATGAGGGGAGACTTGTAACAGATCTAAAGAAATAAATGTAAAAATCAGTAAACATTTGTGGATCCCCCTTTAAGAATGTCTAGTAGGTTTAAGTGTGCTAATGTGATTCTGATACCTGTAGAACTTTGGAAAGCAGTGTAAGGATCGAGGTTTTGCTCTCTGGAGAAGAGGTGGGGTTTCCCCACCAAGGTTTCAGAGAGTCCCACCCGTTCAGAAGCTGCTCAGCCAGTCGAGATCCTTGAGTCTTCCTGACTGAACGCTCTCGGAAACTGTGGTCCAACATACCATTGAGCAGGATACTCACCTGGGCAGAAAATAAATACAAATATTTAATCCTAAAACTGACCACATTGTAGGAAACTATACTGATGTGCTACTATTAAAGGGAATGTCAACGATTGTGAGGAAATGAAGTTCCCATCGGTTAAGGTGGAATGGTGAGTTTGAGGGGAAAAAAAAGATTGCTGTTTGTATGTGGTCTGTAATATTTTATTTAATATCTGGAGCTACATTATTAAAGTTTGGAGACAGCCCTTCAGGTACTGTGGACTTTCCAGCTGAACTCCATACATTTCGGAACTCACTACAATTATTGTGGCTAAATACCATCAAACCAAAACAGAAAGGTTTCATCATCTACTCAAAAGCCTGTCCAGAAGAGTGCAAACTGTTACAGAAGAGAATGGAAATAATGTATCTATAATACTTTTCATTTCATAAAAAAAATATAAACTTGGGAGCATTCTCATTCTTCTGTGAAGGAAGTCTCACCATGTTGGGACTCTGAGTGGCTGCAGTGAGCAACAGAGGGACCGAGCAGTCCAGGCACCGCAGGAGCTCTGCATTAACCGTGGTATGGAACAGGCTGTAGAAGTACTCTCCATGGGAGAAACTAAGGAAATGAGGGTTCAGGCTGCCGGACAGGGGCACTGACAGAGTGATAGAGTTCAGCAACAACCCCACCAACTGCTCAGTCTGTACAAAGGACACAAGCCAAATGAAAGAACACACTTCACCAAATGAACACTTTACTAAACCTGTTTTTTTTAGGGTTCCATTACTTTTTAACCTAATTACTTACCTGATCCCCCAGTGAGAAAGCCAGCTGCACTAAACCACTGGCCAACTTCCGGCTGCTAACATCCATGGAGGGGAGGGACTTCCTGTCCTCTCCAGGTGCGATGCCTTTGTAGACTGCTGTGAGGAGCTTGGATCCTAGAGAGCTGTAACCCACATCCTGTACAAACAGAATGAGCGCTGTCAGGGCCTCACTGACTAACATGGACCCTTTAAACACTTCAGTTAACAAGTTGCCTGGCATCAGTTACGTAGTATCATACCGCAACGTAAATATTAAACAATAATCAATATATCATAACTCTTACTTTAAAGTCCCAAATATTTTTTGGGGAAAACCCTTCTGGGTCTAGATGTTGTAAGACTGCCACACAGCATTATACTCACACTATAATATCAATCTGCACATTAAAATCAGACCTGGACTGGCACACCAGACTTAACACACAAAATAGCACAGCACATATCACATTAAAACCATCACTAGGAAAGCTGCCAGTTCTATCCTATTGTGTTTTTCCTAATCTAATAAATAGGCCAGGTCTATTAATAGTAAGATGTGTATGTCTCAGTGCATAATAAACACAGAAATTAAATTCAAGTTATCAGTACCTTGCTGTGTAGAATGGTACTGAGAAGTCCACACTGATGAAGCTGTTTGCAAGCTGACAGTATCAGTTCCATCTTGGCGTGGCTGTCTTGAGTGTCCGGGTCGTACAAATCCACAGCACACAACTCTTCCACACTATTGAGATTTTTTTTTTTAAATGGTAAGAAAAATTTGACATGAATAATCTAGAATTTACAGAGATGTACATTTTTGGTATGTTTTGTTTTATTTTTGTTATAAATATTTTTATTATACCACTGTGCAGTTATCTTCTTCCTAATGCTGTTCTCCAGATCTGCCTTGTAGGGTGTTGATACCAAGGCCTTAAGAAGCGGAACACACACTTCGGGCAGTCGAGTGATCACCTCCAAATCAGCCATGTTGAAACCAACAGACGAAGGTTCACACACTGTCATGGTGACCAGTGTGAAGAAGGAAGCATTGAAAAGGTCTTTTTCCAGCAGCTGGTGTAAAGATTCAGAATCAGAATTGTATTTACTTACTAATATATAACAATCCTGTGTCCATGAGGAAGTAAATACTTAAAAATTATTAAAGGAGCAATCAGTGATTTTTCCAATGATTCTTGTTCAGGTTAGGGAACAGCAGACATACTACTTTAAACCTCTAATGTGGAGAGATCCACTCTATGAAACAAAGAACTTAATTCAGGTATTACCAAACACTGAAACATTCGTTCATTATCTGTAACCACTTATCCAGTTCAGGGTCGCGGTGGGTCCAGAGCCTACCCGTAATCACTGGATGCAAGGTAGAAAGAGACCCTGGAGCAGGCGCCAGTGCTTCACAGGGCAACACACACACACACACACACACACACACACACTTATGGACACTTCTGAGTCACCAATCCATCTACCAACACCGGAGAACCCGGAGAAAACCCACGCAGACACGGGGAGAACACACCACACTCCTCGCAGACCATCACCCGGAGGAAACCCACGCAGACAAGGGGAGAACACACCACGCTCCTCACAGACAGTCACCCGGAGGAAACCCACGCAGACACAGGGAGAACACACCACACTCCTCACAGACAGTCACCCGGAGGAAACCCAAGCAGGCACGGGGAGAACACACCACACTCCTCACAGACAGTCACCTGGAGGAAACCCACACAGACACAGGGAGAACACACCACACTTCACACAGACAGTCACCCGGAGGAAACCCACGCAGACACGGGGAGAACACACCACACTCCTCACAGACAGTCACCCGGAGGGAATCCACGAAGACACAGGGAGAACACACCACACTCCTCACAGACAGTCACCCGGAGGAAACCCACGCAGACACAGGGAGAACACACCACACTCCTCACAGACAGTCACACGGCGCGAGACACGAACCCACAACCTCCAGGTCCCTTGGGGCTGTGTGACTGCTACACTACCTGCTGCGCCAAATAATGTCAAATATAAATAAGGTCAAAATAATGGAAAAATTTTGCAATTTCATGAACATTGTGTGCTACTTTTGGGGACACAAATGACTGACTGCTCCTTTAGAAAAAGCAGAGGATTATCATACCTTCCAGAGGTCCTGTGGGCATTTGTGCAGCACCATGGTGGAGAACTCCAGCAGGCGTACAATTATGGTGCACTTGCTGTAACTATACAGCTCTCTCTCTCTGGGGCTGAAGTGAGGTGAAACAGAGTCATCCACTTTGAAACAAGTTAGTGCTGCCTTCAGGTCCTGTATAGCCAGCTCCGTCAGGAAGAAATGGATAGCAGGCAGAAAGCTGGACTTCTCGCTGGAGTCTGAAAGTTTGGGATAGGGAAAGTATGTGCAGTGAGGGAGTTAGGAATTTAATGTCACCTCAGAACTGTGTTCACTTGTGAAAAAAGGAGTGGAATATGTCCCTTTTGAAGTAACACAATGACGTAGCAAGACTGCATTTTAGTTTCTGTAATTCCTGAATTATGATCTAAGGATGTACTATGCATGGGATTTTAAGAGATTAAGGAATGTGTTCCTTCTATAAAGCCACTACTTTCACTTTCTTACGACTGAGACAACATTCTTTACCTACCCATGTAGGTAGGTCTTACCCAGAATTCTGTGTGGCTGGATGAGGCGCAGGCCAGTGAATGTGTTGTAACAGTCAAGAGCAGCCAGCAGGAGGTCCATCCACTGAAGAGTGGCTCTGACACTGAATGGGGCTTCAACTTCTCTAAGAGTGGGCTGAGACAGCAGTCCTCCTCCCTCCAAACGTGAGATTACAAATCTCTGACCTTCATGTTTAATCTGTTCTTCTAACCACTGTGCAGGTGAACGTTTATCTGGTCACAAAGAGAAGGAATCATGTTCAGTTAAGACTCTTCCTGAGAAATTTGTTCTCAATGCTGCCCCAAACATAATTGTTGCTGGTTAAATAAACACTATTTGAAGAATAAATACACAGTATTTTCAACACAAAAGGGATGATTTAGAACATCGTAGCCTGGAACTTGTTTAATTTACCTGACAAAAGAGGGACAAACTCATGAAAAAGCTCCATGCACTTGTGTCTGCATTCAGTTTGTGGACGCCCACACTGGGTCAGTAGCCACATGACCACATCGCTCAAGCACAACATCTGCTCTGGAGGGAATCCCCTGCAGAACAGGAACCGGCAATGGCTAAGTTAAACATTAATGTCTATCAGCAGGGTGTAGAATAATCTCCACAAATAACCGAAACATTGATAGCAATAACTACTTTAAAATAACGAAAGATTTGTTCATGTAAACCTCTCATACCTCGGGGTCCGTCGCTTGGCTTTCTGATTAAGGGAGTCTGCCTTGTGTTTAATTATCCTTTTAAGGTGGTCTAAGGTGCTGCAGCACTGTTGGACAGTTCCTGAGGATCAAGATCATAAAGTTTTCGCATAAGTGCTTGACAGAGACCACACATGAGCAGGTCCACAAACAAAAAAGTTGCTATATGTTCTCTTACCTAAAGATTTCTCATCTGAGTGTGCTAAAGCCAAGCTCTCCACAAACACTACCAGCACCTCAAATACAAACTGCTCCACAAGAGAGTTTTCTTCTCTGAGAGAGAAAGAACACACAGGTCAGACAAACTTCTCAGAAAAATGTAAATGTTACTGCTCTAAAACTGGGCGCTTCACTGGGAACGTGACTGTCCACATCATGCAGAATGCTACATTCAGAACTGACGTAGGTTTTTTGGTTTTTTGCTTCCTTTTCATAATTTTACACTTTGTTGTATTATGGCACTCTGCAGGAAATGGAAGAAAACTGTCAGAAATATACTGACCACACCCTCAAATTTTACAAGCCCATGTTTACATGAAAGTCTGCCGTCTCAGTCAGACTCATGACGTTGGGAGTTCAGATATCAGAACTTTTCATTTCCCACTGTAAGTCCTCACTGCCAAAGGTTGAAGATAAGAGCAGTAATAAGAGTACAGTAACTGATCTGGACTGAAGCCTGTAGTCAACACAGACCTGAAGTGTCTGTAGATGCTGTTAAAGGCCAGTGCAGCTCCCAGTCTTTTGAACACATTCGGATGAAGGGCGAGGCTGTAGATTCGCTTAAATAAGGACTTGATATTGGCTGGACTTTTCTCCTGCTGTTTTGGAGTGGTCTGTTTGATCGACCATTTTACAAATTCCTGGATGCACCTGCCGCTGAAGTCCCTCAAAGTACTGTCCAGTGGGTCCACCACTCCATCCTACATTTAAAATGCAACATTTAAATTTAACCGTTACTGTCAACAGCAATATCATGACATTTAAACTTTAAATGAACAAATAAAATATTATTTTCATTGTATTTTACAAAATGTCCCAACATTACTAATGATGAGTTTCTTGGAAGAAGAAGAAGAACCTAAATTGATTAATATTACAACATATTATTCATATGCAATTTTTCGTAGCTCTATTTTGCCTTTGTTTATCAGCAATATTTACCAGAATGGCTTCCAGTACTGCCACTGTGTCCTGACTCTCAAACTTTTTGTTGTTGGTGAACCAGTGGATCAGCTGCATCACCAGAGGCTCAAAGAGTTGCCTTGCTACCTGAAATAAGCATGCAACCATACACATGCACCTTTATTATATCACAATGTTATAATTTGAAAAACATACACAGTTCCATATATATATATATATATATACACACACACACACGTTCAAAATAATAGCAGTCCAATACGACTAACCAGATAATCACTGTTTTTGGTATAAATTATATTACCACATGACAAACCATTGGTTTGACAATAACAATAACACATGACAATAACAGTTGGTGCAGTAGATTCTTAGAAAACCAACAGACTCAGCATTCATGATATGCATGCTCTTGAGTCTGTGTATTTGCATAATTAATTGAAAGGGGTGTGTTCAAAATAATAGTAGCGTGGAGATCAATTAGTTAGGTCAATCATTCTGTCAGGAAACAGGTGTGAATCAGGTGTCCCTTATTTAAGGGTGAAGCCAGCACATGCTCTACATGCATTTTCCTTGAAAGCCTGAGAAAAATGGGTCGATCGAGACATTGTTCAGAAGAACAGCGAACTTTGATTAAAATGTTGATTGGAGAGGGTAAAACTTGTAAAGACGTGCAGACAATAATAGGCTGTTCAGCCAAAATGATCTCTAATGCTTTAAAATCGAGAGGAAAACCAGAGAGACTACCATTCGAATGGATCAAAGAAGAGCCAGAATGGCAAAAGCTCAGCCAATGATCAGCTCCAGGATGATCAAAGACAGTCTCAAGTTACTTGTGAGTACTGTGACAGTTAGAAGACGCCTGTGTGAAGTCCATATTGTGGACTGATGAAAGTAAAGTTGTTCTTTTTGGGTCCAAGGGCTGAAGACAGTTCGACAGACGACCCCCAAACTCTGAATTCAAGCCACAGTACACTCTGAAGATGGTGGTGCAAGCATCATGATATGGGCATGTTTCTCTTACTATGGTGCTGGGCCTATTTACCGCATACCAGGCATCATGGACCGGTTTTCATATATCAGAATACCTGAACAGGTCATGTTGCCTTACGCTGAAGAGGAAATGCCCTTGAAATGGGTGTCTTAACAAGACAACGACCCTAAACACACTAGTAAACGAGCAAAATCTTGGTTCCAGTCCAACAAAATTGAGGTTATGGAGTGGCCAGCCCAATCCGCGGACCTTAAAACCTGTGGGGTGACATCAAAGATGCAGTTTCTGAGGCAAAACCAAGAAATGCAAATGAATTGTGGGATGTAGTCAAAGCATCCTGGGCTGGAATACTAGGTGACAGGTGCCAGAAGTTGGTTGACCCTATGCAACAAAGATGTGAAGCAGTTCTAAAAAACTGTGGTTATTCAACTAAATATTAGGTTAGTGATTCACAGGAATGCTAAATCCTAAAAAATAAGTACATATTTTGAGTTAGTAAAGACAAATGCAGCCCAATGTTCATTTTTTGGTATTTTCTGTAAAGTAGTTAAAAATTATATACATTTCTCTTCATGTTTTGATTTGGAAAACATTATGCAATGTTCCCAATTCATGGAAATAAAAACTACTATTAAGATTTAAGATTTTGTGCTTAACTAATATTTTTAAACACACTGCTATTATTTTAGAACACAACTATATATATATATATATATATATATATATATATATATATATATATATATATATATATATATATATATATATATATATATATATATATACACACACACACACACACACACACAAAAACGTCCTACTAAAGCAAATATTTCAGTTAATCACAGAAGTGATCAATAACTGCTAACTGCACTGTAAAATCTGTATTGCTCCTAAAGCGTAAGGATAAATTTGCACACTTTTTGCATTAAAGACAAATTTGCCAAAAATTCAAACACCTTTGGCTTGCACAGCTAAAATTCTTTTATGCTGTTAACTCTAACTGTGAGATTACATGTAGATTACTGCTAGTGTAAATACTGCATAGGTATATGGCTGAAAATAGCCCAGACATATGTTATTACATTGTACACATATGTATTATTGGATAATAACCAAAAACAGACCTGGTCAACATCACAGGCCAAACGTAGTAGCACAGGGAAGACACGTTTGTGCAGATTGTACATGGGAGGAGTTGAGGTCTCCCCCTCTGCCATCTGAACTCCTTTGCCCACCATATACACCACCACACTGTGGAGGAGCTCACATGCTGCCACCTGAGCAAACAAAAAAGCCAAAAAGGAAGATCAGTATTATAAAATACAAACCTTTAAACCCCTGAAGATCTGATGTGTCTACAGTAGTCATACCTTAGTTTGCCTGTCGCTGGAGGAGAGTGCAAGCTCTGTGATTCTTGGCAGAAAAGGGTCCAGGTAGATTTCAGGCTTAATATCTTTAAACGGCACTGCAAAACTCAGCCTTTTCTCACTGTCCCATGCCACAAATCGCTTCATCATATCCTCGGCCGAAATCGCTAGAACAAATATAAATGACGTTTGGACACATGAGGATTACATGAAAAATAATGACTCTTGCTACAGGCATTCAACTGCACAGGTAATTTCCATATCAAAGCATCATCATCATCGTCATCATGAACTCATGATTTTAAGCCCAAAAGTTAGACAAGTGTGTATTCTGGAGCTCTACACAAAGCGTATTCAACTACATTACAATTTACCTGTAACGAGGCTCCTGTTGAGTTGTCCTCCCAGGTGACCCAAAAGCTGCACTACTCGCCGTCGCACTGCCGCAATAGGAGACTCATCCCCCTGATCCAAATCAACATGACAAAATGAGGCCAGAATTCACGTTTACTGTAGTTAACAGCACAGATGTTGCTTTCTCTTTAGCAAATTCACTCAAGGCTAAAAAAATATGAAGTAAATTACTTAGGAACAAAACTTTTCGCTATACGGCTATAGAGAGGTCACTATCTGTGCATTATAACCTGAGGTGAATATACAGTGTACATGTTGAATGGAAAGCTTACCACAGGCAGGTGTCTAGACTTCTTCAGAAGCCTCGTCATTATTTTTCCGTACCCTTTCTGAGTGCCCGTTGACACAACTGTAACATTCATACTGCTTTCATCCTTATCTGGCAAGAGAGGAAGTAATATTTTAAAAAAAGTTAAATAAGTAAGGTATCATATAAAAACTCTTTAAGTCATTGATACTACTCTGAGAGAATCTCACTGGTAGTAGTAGTTTTGAGGTAGCCATCCAGGTGTGGCAGTATGTCTGCATAGTGGGGCTGTATGATGGAAAAGGGGATGTAGGAGGACCATGACTCCAGAGCATCCAGCGCAGCAGTGGCCAGAGGAGCATGGCTTAGACCAAGTCGCAAAGCAGCCTGAAACACACACACACACACACACTTACAATCAATGCCGCATCATGATACTAAAGCTCTGTTCAAACAGAAACATTACTTGTCTTTATATCAAGGGTATTAGGTTTCTATCCTAGGACCGGAACATTCTTCACGCAAGGATGCAAATCCCAACACCTGGCCAATGCTCTGTAAATGCATGGTCCTGCTGTGCAAACTCTATGTGCACCCTTACATTACTGTTGCGGTTAAAACTTATAGTGCTCAGAGGAGCAACTGAGGAGATTATAGGGTCTGTAAACAGAATAGGGTTAAACATCTACAACAGAGGAGTGTGCAGCCTTTGAATCACTCTTGATGGAATATATATTTGTATGAGGAACTCATTCTGAGAGCTGGTCCGCCATGACAGCTGGCTAGACTACTTGACTCTCACTGTAGTGCCCCTTGCAGCAATGCAGCTTGTGCTTGCATTGTGTTATGAAATGCATCATGACACATTTTTGAACGCAACCATGTGTGAAGCCCTACCTGTGGTTCAAAGTGTCTGCATTTGCTCCTTTACGTGAAGTATGTTTCAGCCCTTATTTAGACTCAACTATCATAACATGGCATATTAGATCAGAGTGAGTCCTCCCCCCTCCAGTTGGATTCAAACCACATTTGTACAGGGTGGGCCATTTATATGGATACAACTTAATAAAATGGGAATGGTTGGTGATATTAACTTCCTGTTTGTGGCACATTAGTATATGGAAGGGGGGAAACTTTTCAAGATGGTGGTGACCATGGCGGCCAATTTGGATCCAACTTTTGTTTTTTCATTGGGAAGAGGGTCATGTGACACATCAAACTTATTGGGAATTTCACAAGAAAAACAATGGTGTGCTTGGTTTTAATGTAACATGCACATCTCGTATCTTCACAGCATAGACAATTGCCTTCAGATGACCACAAAGATAAAAGTCTAAGGAGGTCAGATTGGGAGACCTTGGGGGCCATTCAACTGGCCCACCACGACCAATCCACTTTCCAGGAAACTGTTCATCTAGGAATGCTTGGACCTGACACCCATAATGTGGTGGTGCACCATGGTGCTGGAAAAACTCAGGGAACGTGCCAGCTTCAGCGCATAAAGAGGGAAACACATCGTCATGTAGCAATTTCACATATCCAGTGGCCTTGAGGTTTCCGTTGATGAAGAATGGCCCCACTATCTTTGTACCCCATATACCACACCATACCATCAAGACGAGCAGCACCTGAAACTATGGATACTGGAAGCCTGTGCTAGCATTTCTCCTGCAGTGTTGCTATCAGTGTGTGAAGAGTGGGAGAAGAGGGTTGCATTGACAATCCAACACAATGGGCAGCACTTTGAACACATTTTATAAGTGGTCAGAAAAAAAAGTTACGTTAAAACCAAGCACACCATTGTTTTTCTTGTGAAATTCCCAATAAGTTTGATGTGTCACATGACCCTCTTCCCATTGAAAAAACAAAAGTTGGATCCAAAATGGCCACCATGGTCACCACCCATCTTGAAAGGTTCCCCCCTCCCATATACTAATGTGCCACAAACAGGAAATTAATATCACCAACCATTCCCATTTTATTAAGTTGTATCCATATAAATGACCCACCCTGTACATGGTTCTGATCTGATTCAAACTGCTCATTTTTTTCCAGCATGTGTTATGCTGTTTTTTTTAAATACCCAAATAAACCTGTCAAGTATTTGTCTGCTAGTTAGGGGCACTTAGCAGGTTAGTGGCAAGACACTGACTGGCAAATGGAACAGGCGATCCCTTCCTGCTGCCAGAGAGAGACAGAGCCCCCTCTCCTTTTCTGTTTGAAGATGTAAGAGTTCATCTGCCCTCACCTGTAGCGCTGGGATGTAAGCTTTGATGTCTAGAGCCACCATGTCCGGATGAAGGGACAGCACAAATGTCAGACACGCAGCCAGAAGCTCATCTTTATACTGTTTAATACGGACACACACCTGCGGAGGAATATCTTTCATTACACTTATACTTAGTAGCAGCAGATTCAACATTCAGGCCACAAAAAAAAATGTTACAAAACAATCCCACAATGGTACCTCCTTCCCAAACTTTGAAACGAGTGCAAAACAAGCACGTCCAGACGGTGAGCCTTCACTGATGCTCTTGGGGCCCTCACCCTGCAAAGAATCAAAGGGATCAAATATAATATCAATGGCTTGCATTAACTAGTCTGCACTGACTGATCAATCATCAAACGATCAACTAGATCAAACTCTAACATAACAATGTATATTTATCAACATCTGTATACGTGTAAGGATGGTTATCAAAACAACTTCATGATTTACCTGAAAGTATTTGATCTTCTTGGCAATGGTCATGGAGAGAGAGAGCAGCTTATAGAAACCGCTGACCAGAGGGAAGCGTATGGACTGAAGAATGAGCTCATGGCACAGAGGGTGCATCCACTGAGCAAAGTATTCAGGGTTTTTTGCAGGAAGCAATTCACTGTGAAAACATACATATGTTAAACAACTAAGCCTTACTTTATTATTATCACATTATTGCACAAATGCCATTATTTGTGCCATTATTTCCAGATATTGCTACAGCAACTTTAGAGGGCAGAAGTGACTAATGTTTGTTAATTTGAGCTTTAACTATATCACTTGTTGACTTAATTTTGATAAACAGGATGTAACAAATAGTCAGGCAATCTGGCAACTTTGCATATAATAAATATATATACAGACAATTATATTAACATACTAATTAGATATAATTATAAGGCAAATTAATGCCAGCAAAAATTAGTTGTGTTTTCCAGTGGCACAAATGATTACTTGTTTGATCCTTGATGATGCTTTTGATCCTGATATTCAACACTGCTAAAGGTAGCATTAACCAAACTTCAGCTCCAATCTTTAAGGGCAAAAGACATCAGCAGAGTGTTACCTGCAAAAGTCCACCAGATTAATAAAGGCAGTGAAATCTTTGGGTTTGTTAGGCATCAGATTTGTGGTAGGATCTGAAGACGGAATAAGGCCAGACACCTGATCACTTTGTCCCTAGGAAAGAGAGAAGATGATATGTAATTAGAATCTAATCTTAGACAGACACTCCACAGCTGCTTTGTCACGTACATGTGTGGCTGGTTTACTGAATGCAGGGCTTTGGTCCTGACTGAACCCTACCTCATCATCTGCGTTTACTTTCTGCACAGAGAGATCAAGCTTCTCCACAATCTTCATGATGGACTGCACCAGTGCATCATACAGAAGTCTGTTCAGGGCCTTCAGGCTGTAGCTCTTGGTTACTACAGAGCCCTCAAGAAACCCAGTGTCCTAAACAAAAAGCAATATATACAGCAGTGCTTAGAAATAATTATTTAACATCAACCTAAACTTGAAATCATAGAGCCTGATGCCTTCCTGTTTTCTGTGTATTCAAATCAATGTGGTATTATCTGGCACATTTTGTTTTTGGTTGGAGTCTTCGTTCACTGAAAAAAACCTGTAATTTAATGCAGAACTTGCTACCCTGCTAGTTTTGCTCATCCAGATTTCTTCTGAAATTAAGGGTGTGTTTAAAAACATTGTCCCCCTTTGCAGTTACAGCTACCACTCTATTAGGAAGGCGTTAGACTAAAGGTTGAAAGAAATACTGTGAAAGTCTGATTGCATTGATTTTCAAGGTCAGACACTGATGTTGGATTAGTTCCTGATCACAAACACCACTCCAACTCATCCTGAAGGTACTGAATTGAGATGTATCATAAAGGATATATTTATACTGCTTCATATTCCAAAGAAGGGGACTATATGGTATAATATACACCTCTCTAACCCAAGATTGGCTTTATACATGCAGATCTTAGGCTCAAGTTACTCACGCTGCTCTGGAGCATCAAATTATATAGATCAGCCATGCTTGTGAACTTAACACTTCTAATAATATCTAAATAAATACATCAAATCTAAATAAATATCTAAATATTTAAATAAAAAGCTAATAGCTTAAACTTTAACTGAAATGCCTCACCTTCAGATTCTGACAGTCTAGAAGTCCCTTAAAGAGATCCAGATAATCTTTGCATGATGGAACCTTCCATTTCCCAGAGCGCACCACTGCAGGCTCTGCAGCATCCTCTCTGTTGTTTACGCGGCCTTGAGCAGTACCTTCGTCCTTCACAAATAATACAAATATGAACTAGAGATAACATAATATTTGGAATAAGATTGATATGTAAAATCTATAATCTCAGAAAACTCTGTACCACATTAAGTCAGATTACACAACTGGAGACTCCCAAATCTAAAATGACTATTTAATCCTTATGTAGTGTACATTGTTAATCACAAAATAACAACTTCTACAAATATCTAGAACATTGTATATTATATTCAGTAATATCTTTATTAATCCCAATCTAACACTTAACACATCAACATTTTCATGACCTTTACAGTGAAATATATAAGGGGATGCGTGTAACTTTAGATATGGCATCAGATTACAATCCAAAATTACACGTGAAGAAGAATATTCTGCCAGATTATAGCAGACACCAAAATAACGTAATCACCTCGACTTGAACCACTGGTTTGGAGCACACACGAATCAGTCCTTGGTGAACTGTGAGAAAAGATATGAGAGTTTATGATATAATACAAACAAACAAAATAAAATGCTTGGAGCTGAAACAATGTGTATGAATTCAATACATCTTCTACAACTGCAAATTGTTTGAATGATGTTTCCTAAAGAAAGTTACCGTGATAAACTCTTAAGGACATTAAAAGAATCATCAGTGACCGTAAACATTTTCTGAGTCTTACCCACAGAGCTGGTGAAACTCCAGAGGACTGGGCCCTTGGCCGCCATGGCGATGAGCACCTTGATGATGGAGCGGCATGTGGAGTACTGCATCCTCTGACTGTACTGTGGGAAAGTATCAATCTGAACCACCAGGAGGCGCTCAAGCACAGATGTGTAGACTTCAGGAACCTGAGATAGACAAACAGAGGTGCTTATATTATTATTACCAACTTCACTGAGGAAGGATAATATAACATAGAGTTGATCACGGGACAAAAAAATAAACAGCAGCCCTTTAGATTACATGCAAATTTCATGAACAATGGATCCATGACAACAGATTATTTTATTACATTAACTTCATAGAATATGGAAATATTTTTTTTAACAGACAATATGACTGTTTTATACCAAACTACACTACACTGCACTGGATTCTGTGTAAAGGAGATAACTAATCACAGAAGAGTCTTACCCTGTCCAGGTGAATCAGAACACTAGCTATGGAGTCGAGGAAGCTAGGCAGCTGGTAGACGTTATCATCATCCCTATCCGACTCAGTCAGGTACATCTGCTTACAGCGCTGAAGGAGCTCAGTGTACATCAGATCAACATCTTGGGGACACACCACCTTACAGGGCTAGATCCAAATAACGAACAAAACAAATGATTTGGCTATACAACAATTCCACCTTCTACAATACATTTGTTTCTATAATTTAGGCTACAGAGATTTTTGTGGTGGTTGTTTTGTGGGGACAAGGGTTGAGTGAAGGCTTAAATGGAAAATGTAAAAGTGAATATACTAAGAATGGAGTGTCAATTGTTTTTTGTGGTTTTAGTTTCTGTAAATTCCTTTTATTAGTTTTCTGATTTTTCATTTATACTGTGAAATATACAGTGATTTAGAAGACATTATTCTCAGATGGGAAATTCATTTCAGATTTTGTAGCCAACTTAATAGATGAAAAATACAGGCTGCTGACACGGCTGATATTATCAGTCATCCTGTATTAGACATCCTTGTCTTAAGATAAGAATCAAAGTATGTCAAAAATTCTACCAAAATCATTAGTAATTCTACCAAAAAAAGGATCTACTTGAAGAACAATGAACTAATATTACTCAGCAACCATGACTAAAGAATAGTCTCACCGCAGCAAAAAATCCATATCCTCTGATGGCAATGGAGAGCTCTTTGTTACTGGAGTCCATTGTCCTGATTATAGAACAAAACTTCTGCATAAAGAACTTCAGTTTGCTTTGGTGCTGCTCAACATCTTCAGCCACAAGGATGGCAACCTGTGAGGATATGGATAACAAGGTGAAACAAAATATTTTAGAAAACATCCACCTTACAGAGGCAGAACACAGAGACAGAGACAGTCACCTGTTTAAGAAAAGCCTCTAGAGCGAAGTAGCTGGTCTTCTTCATCTCTGAGTTTATGTGTCCACACAGTTTGGACATGACGTCAAACACCGTCCTGTAGTGATCCATGAGGCAGCTGCTGAACTGGGCAGCGTGCTTCGCAAAGAGCTTAAGTCCAGCTGCCGGAAGTAAAAATACAGTGTTAACGGACTTTTCAGCTCGTTTTGAAGACATTATTTAAAAAAGGCACCAACAGCTTCTTACCGAAGGTGACTGCATAGCGCTTCATCTCAGTCTGTAGAGACCAGCATGAAAAGGGTAATAAAAGGGTCAATGTAAATAGAACCATATGTGGTTATAGGTACAGTCTTTAACACAAATCTCTAATGATATCTCCAGATACTTTTGCAATTAATTAAATTTATTTCTGTGGTGTAATACTTTGGAAGAGAAACAAAATGAACCAGTATAGCCTCATTAAAAACAACAACATGAACTTATGGTCACCATGCTAAATGCAAAGTGTTAAAGCAGTAAAATGCAACCTAGCACTTGGATGTGTATGAGTACAAATGTGTTCCCTGGAGTGGTGAAGCATCATTAAATTAATTGGAGAGGCTATTGAGACACATCCCACATCAGCACTGGACCTAAGGAATGGTTATCTTGGTGAAGGCTATGTGATTCTGCACTCACCTGTGGGCAGATGGCCTTAAGGGCATAGTCAAAGATTTCTTTTGAGGTAACAGGGTCTGTTTTTGAATAGACAGTGTATGTCAGATTTGATTAAGCATGTATTACGTCTTATACACAGGCAACATAGACAGAGAACCAAATATATACCTTCATCCATTGACTTGGTAAAGTTCACCATCAGTGCTGTGATCCCCCTGAGACAACCAGCTACAACAGGGAGTTTGGGTTCCTTTGTTGTTGATGTCATCTGAAGGAGGTTAGGAAGATGGGCAACCAAAATAACCTTAACTTACTGAGTTATATCAACAAGCCATAATGTGCCAATACAAGCTCTGAAAAATACTCTACCTGTCCTTTCAGTTCTCCTAAGTAAGCCTTATACAGTTTGTCAGAATTGTTGACCATCTCACTGGGGTGCACTTCCCCCAACACTCCAAGGAGTTCATAAATATTACCCAGAACTGACAAGGAAAAAAACAAAAACAAAAACATGGGAGCTGGTTAAGGGATATATATATATATATATATATATATATATATATATATACACACACACATACATACATACATACACATATATATATATATATATATATATATATATATATATATATATATATACAATGTCTGGATTGTATGTCATTACCTCCAGTCATTATATTAACACCTATCGGATTGAATGCGTTTCTTGCGTGAGTTTCTGTAATAAAATTGTTTTAAACACTGTTGACCTCATGAAGTGGACCTGTTCAATGAAGCATACACTGCTTCATTCAGGGCCTACAAAGCTATTGGACTCTTTCTCTAAGTGAGTTGTACATAAAACCCTACATAGAAAAATGTAAAAATGTGTGTACAGAGTATATTTCATTTACCTGTGTCAGGTAGCTTGTTTTTCTGAGCCAGCTCCCCATAGAACTTATTAAACATGTCTCCTATTTTGAAGTCCTGACTGATGCTTGAGTCCTTCGTCACATAGAGCACCTGGGGAGATTTTTGAAACAGTGGCTCATTATCATCATCGTTTAAATGAACAGGTGCTGAAACCAGTCATTCTGAAGAGGGCTGTATAGACAGGGGGAGGACAGTGCAGTGTTGTTTATTCTTTGAGGGGTTCTGACCAAAGAATGTCACAGACAACTTATTGTGACACCAGGAAACTGGGTTACCTTGTTGAAAAGGGGTATAAACATGTCTCCTTTGAAAATACACACACACATGTATTTAAAACTGGGTGATCATGCTTACTAATAAATGGAGAGAAGAATGTAATAAAACATTTGCAGAGAACTAGTGGAGAACAAAGTAAAAAAATTTGCATGGAGAGTAAAAGAATTTAAGAATTAGAAGGATTAAAGGATTAAAGGATTACAAATGCACAATAATACACTTTGATCTTCAACATATGTCACCAGCAGAATATAAAGTACTCACCTTAATAAGTAATTCCAAAGCAGGTCCTCTACATTTTGCAGATTTATCCTTCGTATAAACAACAAGGCAAGTATCCTGTGCACAAAAAACAATAAATATTAACTAGAGGTCTGCATTTCCAGGAGGAAACGCGAGATGTTACGCCGCTGAAACCCCCCGTCCCCTGATCCACATCTTTCCCGCTTAAAGCGAGGCCGTGGATACTGTAAACGCGTGGGTCCCTAGGCAACACTATGGTAAAAGAGTTGACTGCTAAGCTGTTGGTAGTGGGATGTTAAGAGAGCACTCTCTCACAGGCAGTTTACATTGGACTCTATGGAGCTCCGTAGGCCGTGAATGGAAAACGATACATTTTGAATTCCACCTTTAAAAACAATTCCACCTTAAGAAACCCACAATTGTATTGAGACGTCAACCTTTAAAAATGACCACTGTAAATAAAGGTTAAAATGTTAAAAAGACAGCTAATATATTTTGAAGGCGGTATTCTAAAAAAAAACCACATTAAAAAACCCTGGATAATTAAGACCACCTTAAGTCCACCTTAAAAATGACCTTTAAAGTGTTAGAGACTGCCTATGTATTTCTGTGTCCTTCACCCACACACCCCCCCCCTCTCTCTTTCTCTCACGCACACTCGCAGAGCTCACAGACTCACGATTCAATGAATTTCGACCTGGGGGGGACCCTCCAAAAAAATCACCCGTAGCTCGAAAACTGTCCAAAAGTGAATGAAACATACTGTAGCGAAAAGGGAAGTCTGGCAATCAAGATGGTGTAAACATTTTTGCACTATGAGCGAGAATTGATGGTGTAATGATGAGTTAAAAAACAAGCAAAATTTTGAAATTCTGCGTTCCGACCCGCTCTTAAAATGCATTGAGCTCTATGGGAGTGAAACTCTCCCAAGTATCGAACAAAAATTCACAGCTCAAAAGCAGTGTGAGAAAGGGGAAATTTAACTCTACCATTTAAAATTTAAATGTCTGTAGGTGAAAGTATAAGGAAGTTATGGCGAAATGTTTGGCAGAAAATTGAAAAAGAAAAAAAAATCATTTCAATGCATTCCCATGGGAGCATACCCACCCTCCGATCAAATGCTTATAGCTTGGAAAGATTTTCCCAAATTACTTAACTGTATATACCGTTGCGACTAGGAAACTCTGGGGATCGATCTGGTATAAAAAAAAATCAGCAGATTGAGTGTGAATTGAGTTATGACGAGTTAAAAACAGGAGAAAAATTTAGAAACCACACTCTGAGCCACTCCGAAAATACATTGAACTCTATGGGAGCCGAAACCCTCCCTAGTGCCGAAGTAAAATTCATAACTCAAAAACTGTATTTTCAAAAATGTTCAAATGTACAGGTGCTAGAAAGGACAAGTTTCTCTACCATTTAAAATTGAAATGAAGTTTCTAGGTAAGTTATGGCGAATTGTTCGGCTGAAAAGGGAAAAAACGGTTTTCAGGAAGAGAAGCTAGAGTGCGGTGACATCACACACTCTAGCTGTCCCCCATTCAAATGAATGGAGGGATTTTGAAGGAGGGATAGAAATGGAAGGATGAGTGCAAGAGGTCCGAAAACGGACATGACGGGTCCCGGTGTGCCCGAGTCCGACCGTCTGAAATCTCCTGTCCGTAGCTTGAAAATTGACTGAGTTAGAGCATTCGGTCAAAACAGAGCGAAAAACGATTGTAGCGGGCGAACGAGTGCAGGTATCGGAAAGCTGTATACAAGTCCACAACGTCGCTATAAGACGCATGATTTCCAGGTGGAATGGAGTCGATAGCTCGAAAACTGCGGGATGAGTTAAGCGGAAAAGGAAAAGGAAATAATAAGAATGAGAAAAAATAGAAGAACAATATATTGCGATGCTGCTTAAAGCAGCAGGTGCAACATAATGAAAGGGGGTGGAACGGAAGAGCAGCAGGTAGTGTCGCAGTCACACAGCTCCATGGACCTGGAGGTTGTGGGTTCAAGCCCCGCTCCGTGTGACTGTCTGTGAGGAGTGTGGTGTGTTCTCCGGGTGACTGTCTGTGAGGAGTGTGGTGTGTTCTCCCTGTGTCTGCGTGGGTTTCCTCCGGGTGCTCCGGTTACCTCCCACAGTCCAAAAACACATGTTGGTAGGTGGACTGGTGACTCTAAAGTGTCCGTAGATGTGAGTGAATGAGTGTGTGTTGCCCTGTGAAGGACTGGTGCCCCCTCCAGGGTATATTCCCACCTTGCGCCCAATGATTCCAGGTAGGCTCTGGACCCACCGTAACCCAGAACTGGACAAGCGCCTACAGATACTTAATGAATTAATGAATTAAGTGTTTAAAAGAGCAATAAGTAATTTTACCAGCACACATCAGTAAGCAATATTTTTAAAAATTGGTATATATTTTCTATAAAAATGTGACTAATTGCTTTGTTGACCCTGAAGGAACAAATTAATGCTCCACAGAGCAGGTCCTCCACATGGGAGTGGCCATGTTTAATAGGTTTAGAACATAATATCTGACATATCCAGGTCAGGACAAGGGCAGGTTTAAAAAGTGAGTAAATGACCATAGACAAAATGGCAGACTGTTACTTTAACATAAATCAATAAATAGTCCATGATGTCTAAAAGATAAGCGAGCATCCAGCTAATATAAAAACCCATCATTGTCTAAAACAACAAACCTTCAGGTCAACAGCATAGTTCCTCTCCCATCCTTTAACAATATCAGCCATTTTCTGCAGGAACGTGCCCAGCAGACTGAGAATGTCCACTCTGGCATCCCGTAGCTGTGAGTCAAGGGCAAAGGTGAATAAAACACAAGCATATAATTCTATAAAACAGAAAGAGATGTAACTTGCTCTGGGTCACAGAAAAAGATCACAGGAAAGATCTCACCTCTTCATTGGACAAAGATTTTCGGAGAAAGCTGAGCAGACCTTCATCCTTAGCAAACAACAAGGAGGTCTGAAAAACTGATCAAACAGATGCACAGATATAGGAACTGTGAACCCATGCCAATGTCCAATATTTTGCAAGTGTAAATTTTGTAAGTGTCAGCTGACATCGATGCATAAACATTTATCAAAAACAAAAATCAATCTACCTGGAGTAGCATTACAGAGGAGAATAGTACTCATTTATAGAAGTTTACAAATGAATAAAAATGAATACATTTCAGCACAGAATTCCAGCTAAATATTCTCCTCTTGCTGAACAAAACTTTATAAATATTAACATATGCCCAGTGCAGGAATTTTGTTTATTAATCAAATATTTACCTATACCATGTAAACCCAGTGCCACCACTTGAATATACAGGAAGTGACAATAACAATAAATGTCATAACTTATTGTCTCTTATTTATGATGTATTAGTGTGTCTTAGTATTTAATAATAATAATATTTTTCTCATAATTCCTTAAAATTACGGAAGAAATTACAAATTCACTGACTAACATTACTGCATTTTGAAAATAAATCTTTACTTTGAATCATCCAACTCAAAAAAAAAACAAAAGTTAGAGTAGAGGCATGTTTACCACTGCTTTGATTTTCCTTTTAATCATCCTGTTCAATCATTAGGGAACGGAGGATACAAGTTGTTACAATTTTACAAGTGGAATTTTTGCCCTCAACTGCTTAACAGTCACAGCTCACTATTGTCTGATTCTCCTCTTCATGATACACCACAAAAGACAGGGCCCTTGCACTCTGTCTACAAAACCATGCTGTTGCACTATGTGCAGAAAGAATACTGCTGCTGTCTTGCTGAAATAATCATGGACTTTACAGGAAAAGACATCAGCTTCAAGGCAGCATATGTCTCTCTAAAATCCCAATACACAAAATCCCAATCAGTGGTACCTTCAAACATATATACTTCACCCATATCATGGGCTCTGATACATTCCCATACCATGACAGTTACTGGTTTCTGAGAGCCTAGTCCCTTTCATATTGTTAAACATGAACACATCAGATCATAGCATGTTTCCACCATATTTCAGGTCATTTAAAAGGAGCTGGGGCCCAGAGAACTCTGCAGACTTTTAGCATAGAATTGCTTTGTGGCTTTCTCCTTGAGTGAATGAGTTTCATGATGCAGTGATGAACTATTTTGGGTGACAACATTTTTCCAATGCATGTCCCATTTATCACAGGAAAATGATTAATGCCATCTGAGAGTTCAGAGATCATGGTCAATAAACAGTGGTCTCTGGCCGTGCCCTTAACAGACAATAATTTTACAATAATTTACACCAGATGGAGAATGACCACAATACTTTGCAGTGTTGCATTAAAACATGTTCAGTTTGAAGTAATCCCAGCCAAAAGTTGACAGAGAGTCAGACACTTTCAATGCATTAAGGTGGCCTCACTGTCAGGTTTCTGCCAGCTGCGTTCTGATTGGCTCTCTGCCTCCTTCTACACATCATGCCAAAATAGAAAACTTATGAAGGGTCCTTTAGGTTTTCTTTACCTGCAGTAGCAGGTGGTCCTTGGCTACGTTAAGTCGCGAAAGGTAATGAGAGAATTTGTTTGAAAAAATAGACAACTCTCTCAAAAATCTGTCTCAAAGTTCTGAGCAATGACCCATCTTCGCCACAAAGCCTGAGAATTTGGTGGATACTAGGTAAATATTCACTTGAATTTGTGAAATGATTCACAATGATGTAACATGAGTTTCCTATCAATTTTCTCCCCCTCTCTTTCTTTCAACATTTCTAGCAGCTTCAACTGAAGTGAGCTGGAGGCATCAAATTCTAGGTTTGTACATATTTGCAAAATGCTGTCATGTTTGTCAGTAAAATTACTGTACAATTTTGTCTATTATCATTTTTGTATTTTTGTCAGTTAAATACAGTTCAGCCAAATGAACAAATCAGATTTTTCTTGTATTCATTTATAATATCTACATCAAATTATTTTACTCAAATTTATATCCTATGTATATAGTTGGTACATAGCTAATATTGTATGTTTCTTCAATAATGGACATAACCGCCTCATTACTTCTTACTGTTCTGCTGTTTCAGATTACTGTAGATATACAGTACACATCAAATGTTTGGATACACCCTCTCAAGGAGGTTTTCCTTTGTTCCGGCCCATTTCCCACACACTGTGATTGTACAATACCAGTTAATGTGTAGAACTGCTCCCCTTCTGTGTGTTTGAGACCATAGCTTGGGTTGTGCAAAGGTAGGGGCTGGTACACAGTTCTGTACAGTGAAGAGCCCTATCCCACCAATGACTCATGAGGAGATGTGTCCAAACTTGTGATGGGTACTGTACATTTAGAGCTAGTTATGCACATCTTGTTTGCACCTTGTATCTGCATTTTGCTGTTTTGCACTTTCTGGTGGATGCTAGTCTGCATATTTTGCATCATATTAACGCTGTGTTTTGTGTGTAGTGTTATATCAGCGGTGCATAAACAAAAGCCAAAATAAACTTAAACACATAAACACACGAGGTTATCAAATAAATAATAAATTCGACTAGTTTGCAAACAATAGCCAAGAGCCACGAGATATTCAGGTACTATAGAGTCTACAGCAGTCTATAAACATTCATAAGCGCTGTGTATTTGTGTGACTCTGAATTAGGGGAGTTGGATTTTCTTAACTTACTCAGTTCATTCTCATTCTTAGTGACCATACAGTCCTGCCCAAGGTTTCCGATAATATCGTGGCATATTAGAGCTGCATTTCTAGTTTCTGTGTCAGACAGAAATCCGTGGAGTTTGAGGAGAGAGCCCTGAATTTCTCCACTGCTGGAGGAAGACATTTCTGTTTCTGTTTCTGTCCCGAACTCAAACCGGCGTGGAGCTGAAGCGCCAAAACACACAGCACCAACCCCGCTTCACTTCCTCGAATTACCCCGCATCACCAGCTCGTAGCGCTGTTGCATCACAAACACCCCCTTCACTGGCGAGTGGCAGCGTTCCAAACGGCACCCGCTTCCCTACATAGTGTACTATATCAGGTTTAACACTAGAATTGCTAAAGTTGTCATTCTGAACATTTAAAAAAGGCTGTGATATGATCATTCTGACAAAGGCACAGACCTTATCTATAATCTTAGGTATCTTTCCTTATTATTATTATAACAGTTTTTTTTTAATGAGGAAACTTGCTTAAACCTAGTGCAATTTATAGGGCGAATAGGGAGCCATTTGTGAATCAACCGTTGAATAAATAAATAAATAAATAAATAAATAAATAAATAAATAAATAAATAAGTAGAAAAAAATATTCCTTTAAGGTCCCAGTTTTTTTGCACATTTTCTTCAGTAAACAATTTGTTGAAATGGATGTTTATTAATTTATTCTCTTTGGTAAATTACTTGTTCATATATATATATATATATATATAAATATACAATAAACCGCCACAGGCTGATCACCTCCACGTCAAGCATCAATGTGCAGTAATTCTTGCAAAAGGAGCCCCGACCAGTTTTTGAGTTCATATACTGTACACTTTTAAGTTAGGCCAACATGACATTGGGTTTTTCATTGGCTGTAAACCACAATGATCAACATTAAAAGAAATACATGCTTGTAATATATCACTCTGTTTGTAATAAATCTATATTTGAGTTTCACTTTTTGAATTGAATTACTGGATTAAATTAACTTTTTGATATTCTAATTTATTGAGATGCGTGTGTATATGTTGTGTTGTTTTGGAAATCTTCTAGGTTCAGACTCTGATGGATCTACAGCTTCTTGTGCTTCAGTACGGTCTTTAGTGTAATAAAGATTCAACATTTTTCATCATCAGTGAAGTTAATTCAAAATCAACATATTCATGACTTGGTGAAGGGGTCAGAAAATTATTTTAGAAGATTTTTAGAAGATATTTAGAAGATTAGAAGACCCCATATTACAATCATAAAGATTTTCCTTAAGTTACGTGCAGAGATCCTTAAAGTGAAATATTGCTGTTCTAACATTTACCCAGTTATGTAAGAAAGTGTTATTAAATAAGAGGCTTTGGTTATTGTTGTATAATTGATTGTCCTAATGACAAGAATTTCTGTTCCATCCCACCATTCAGGTGAAAATTCCAGCTGCCTCTGCCTACTTTAAAATTAACATTCAATTACTGAAAGTGTATTTTAACTTCAGATCAAGAGTTTGCATGTGCTAATCATTTTTTTATTTCAATATGTAAATTTTATAACATTTACACATTTTATTGTTAAACTTTTTCATTCACTTTTGAAGGCGATGCCGCTTTATCACTCTTCATTCGTTTTGGAACTGCATCTTTCCTTGTTCCTATAAGAAACAAACCCAGATATTAGAAATCCTACCGGTTCATACTGATTTTTACCTAGCCTCACTAACATTCAAACAATATTTAAACATCTAATGTAATGTCTTACAAAAAGCAGATACTACAAATGCGGACAAATGTCTTTTTAATACAGTTGATTTCAGTGCTGTAAATAGTGCTGAATGAGCAACTGACCACAAATGTTAGAAACAGTTGTGTATATTAATAAATTTGAAAAATTGTCTTTTTTAATAACTTCATGCATGTTTGTTTTCAGTTTTATACCATTTCCCTTCATGCAGGCCACTGGTAATCTCCAGACATTTCATCAGCCCAAAATGCCACTTCAGATCCTGATCCAGATCCATACATTACATTATATTGTGCTTCTGGAGGAATAGGCAACTGTTGGTTGAAACAGAAAATAAATAAATACATCACAGTTTTTCTGCTGAACGCCTGAGTTCTCAGTTTTAAAGAATGGAGATGTGATGTAAATGACAGACTAACCCTAACCAAACAAAACATAGTCACAGCCTCTCCCTAAATTCTACAGAGATCACAAAGACCTTATGTTATCAGTACAGTTGATTTGAACTTGGAAAAATATTGGACTAAGACAACTTTCAATGTATAAAAAATATGACAGACCCCAGTAACACATTTAATAAAGCACAATAGATTCCAGTTAAACTAGGATTATGAAGTTAAAGAGCAGCACTTGGTTTTACACCCATTCATATCAGATCAATTAATTACAGTCTAAATTACAGTCTTCTGTTTCACCTGACATACAAAGAACTGTTCATAAGTCAGAAACCACCCATTGGTCCAAGTAAAAATGATACATTTTCAGGAAATATTCCTGAGTTAGCTGTAGGAAAATTATAGCCATTTCGTAGCAGCACTTAAACATATCATCTCTGAGAAAAATAAGAAAATCAGACTCATGTCCCTCTTTTAATCTGAAACAATCAAAAGTTTTTCTGTCCTTTCCTCCACTGTAGGAAAAACAACTCTGTTTCTGCCTTAGTTCATTTAAGTGAGGTTTGTTTTGCTAATTTTCCTTTAATTGTTGTTATATTTCCTGAATTCCTCTACTTCATTGTACAAAGAAATCAGAGAATGATAAAGATGCACAATGATACTTACCTCTCCTGAAGCCACTTGCTCTATAAACTTAAGAAACAGAGACAAACAGCAAACAGTCAAAACCTTCAAGCTTTAACAGGTAAAAAATATGCTTGTTACATATTGTAAAAATATAAACTTAGATATATTTATAAGCATATAATGTATTTCTCCAACAAGCTAATTATAAACTATTTATAAAATGATCCATACACTATTAAACAGTGATCCATATATATATATATAAATTAATCACAAATGCTATTTTAAGTACAATAAGGAAAATCTCTAAGTCACTGCACGTCCCAGTTAATATTTCTCATAACATTAATATAAGCGGTTTATTTCAGGCATATTTCATTATTTCAAATGTTATAAATTTAAAAACAGTATTAATAATATAAATTTGAAAACAGCTGGGATCAATATTAGAAATGTGGATATAGTTTTAAAAATAATTATGAACTTTAGAGTTTATTGCTAAGAATGTCTTCACCACAACTGTGCCCACAGGACATCACCCATATCTCATATCTTGATTTTGTGCACGCTTTTTCTGGTCCTTTTCACAGTGCGGTAACTGTAGTGGGTTCCTACTGTAGAGTGTATCTACTGGGGCAGATCAGGACTTAGGGTCAGGCAATTAAATTATTTCAAAGTTAATAGTGGAAGTGCCATTTGAATCTTGCAGTATGATGAGGGACGTTGTCTTGCGTAAAAATTTCTGGTAGATTGGGAGACATTCACAGGTATAGAATCATAGGTAAAGGCAGTAAGTCCAGCTCTTTCTCAGGAAACAAATCCACTAATGATGACACTTTCTTCTCCAAACCTAAATGACTTATTCTCACACTTTAAGTTCAGTCTTTCCACAGTTAGACACTAAACATAATGTTCTCCAACTTTCAAAACTGAGATAAATGTTCTCTCGTCAATAAAGTGAACACAAGATCAGTTCTCCTTCATTCACACAACATACTCCTGAGCAAACTCAGTCTGTAGCTGTTTGGTTCCATCCGCTGATGATTGGCATTGTTACTGTGGAGTGGGTTTCCAGTCAGAAATCTCCCAAATGTCAAGACACTGTTTGACGTGAATGAATTTGCGTCATTGTAAATTATGCTCTTGGAACAACCCATCTTCATTTACAGTGGCTGGAAAATATGTCCCTTCAACCTTCACCTGAAAAACCTGCTGTTGAAGGAATGTATTCAACTCGGAGCAGCTAAGAATGTTTTAAATATAGTACAGCTGGATAAACAGGTTTCGTCGAATAATTATCAATAGTGTCCCAAAATTTGACTATTAATTTCATATTTAATTTTTGTTTTTAATTATACTGTACCACAGAGTATTTTATATACAAAAAATTCACCTACTTCCTTCCTGTTCATGTTAGAATAATTGAACATTGGGATGGACAGAGACATGGAAGTTCAGGAAGACCTAAGTTGTTCACATTTTGTTCGGTACTGAATTTTTAGTAAAAAGAACAATACAGAGAATCTTACCCAATCATTTAAAGCGCGAGGATCCCTCTTCATAACAAAGAGAAAGAAACAACTTTGTAAAGAGCAGCACTCACCACAAACATCACATCATTATTTACTCTATTTAAAATCTCAAATATTTATAAGAGCACCAGAGAAAAATACTTTTTTCTAAAGGAATAATAATCATACCTGCTTTAACGGAATTACTGCAGCAAAGCAGAGGTGAACAGACAGGAAAATGACTCCTGCCAAACACATCAGTAAGCTGTGTTTCATTCTCACTCGGGGCTGTAGAAATGTGGAGATGAGACTGAGATGCTGTTCAGAGAATGGTGTGGAACTTGTGAGGGTAAGTTGCTGTGTCAATCCTTTTCTTGAAGTTTTGGAGGCAGTGAAACAGCAAATAACATCATTCATCCTGTAAAGATCTAATCTAATATGTAGTTGTGTAATCTATAGCAGCAGCTTTGAAAAAAAAATGTCCTGATAACAAAAACGGAAACAACAACAACAAAATATATATGTATGTTGTATGTGTCAAAAGTTGTATACAGGCCTTATCATCACTGACCAGCAGAATAAAGTGACATCCACTGGGACAACAATTAAGTCATACAAATAAACCCTTTAAAATATCCAAAAGTCATGAAAAATAAGTCCAGCTCTTTCTCAGGAAACAAATCCACAAATGATGACACTTTCTTCTCCAAACCTAAATGACTTCTTCTCACACTTTAAGTTCAGTCTTTAAGTTCAATGTTCTCCAACTTTCAAAACTGAGATAAATGTTCTCTCATCAGTAAAGTGAACACAAGATCAGTTCTCCTTCATTCACACAACATACTCCTGAGCAAACTCAGTCTGTAGCTGTTTGGTTCCATCCACTGATGGTGCACCATGCCACTACTTGGACAATGTGCATGCTCATAGATTTGACCCGTTGTATGAAAACATGACCAAATATATTGCTTTAAGGTTGTTTCATGGCTTCAAGTTCATACGGAATACTGTAATATTCATCAAGAATTGTAATTATATACAGTATAAGATTAAAAATGCATTATGCCAGTTCATTAGAACTTCACATAGGGCCCTGCCCCACTTTCTTCCTATACCTGCAACCATAACATTCCTTTAATCGTCTATCATTGGCCATTTAAATCTTACACCTAATCACTTAGGTTGCTTTGGCCATTTATGATCTGATCAGCTACCAGCCTGCACATGTGTACCCAACGTAGCCTGTGCACCGCTAACTCTTCACAGGGGTCATGAGATAGGTACTGTGTTTCGCTGACTTAAGCCCATGACACCTCCACAAGGCCCAGCAGTGAAGTCTGGCACTAGAACTTCACGTAATATGATAGAAAATGACAGTAAAATGACAGTACAATTCGCCACTGTACATTTACAGTACTTTACAGTGGGTTAAACTTACAGTAATCCACTGTATATTTTGCAGGAATGTTTCAGCCCAGAATACACATTTGAAAACACAATACAAGTTAAATGTTATAGCTATAGTCTACAAAAGCCTAGTCTAAGGATAGAAAAGATTAGGAAGATTATACTTAAAAAAAAAAAAGATAGGGACAACAGTCACCACTAAGAAAATTAAATTAGTCCTTAATGGTAAAAATTACCCTTTTTAACTTTCTCTTAAATTCCCAACTATTTATGAAAATGCATTAGTTTATACAGGATTACTGTATGTGATATTTTAACTGTTTAATTTGAGTACCACCAGCAAAGCAGAGGTGAACAGACAGGAAAACGATTCCTGCCAAATACATCAGTAACCTGTGTCTTATTCTCACTCGGTGCTGTAGAAATTGTGAAAATGTGACCGAGATGTTGTTCAGAGAATGGTCTGGATCTTGTATGCGCAAATTATTGTGAAGGTCATTTTTATTTGCAGGTATGGAGTTAGTAAATTAGCAGATTGCGGTGGGTCTGGAGCCTACTCGGAATCACTGGGCACCAGGCAGGATCACACGCTGGAGTGGGTGCAAGTCCTTCACAGGGCGACACACTCTCACACACACACTCACACCTGTGGATACTTTTGAGTCGCCAATCCACCTACCAACGTGTGTTTTTGGACTGTGGGAGGAAACTGGAACACCCAGAGTAAACCCACACAGACACAGGGAGAACACACCACACTCCTCAATGACAGTCACCCGGAGGAAACCCACACAGACACAGGGAGAACACACCACACTCCTCACAGACAGTCACCCGGAGGAAACCCACACAGACACAGGGAGAACACACCACACTCCTCACAGACAGTCACCCGGAGTAAACCCACACAGACACAGGGAGAACACACCACACTCCTCACAGACAGTCACCCGGAGGAAACCCACACAGACACAGGGAGAACACACCACACTCCTCACAGACAGTCACCCGGAGGAAACCCACACAGACACAGGGAGAACACACCACACTCCTCACAGACAGTCACCCGGAGGAAACCCACACAGACACAGGGAGAACACACCACACTCCTCACAGACAGTCACCCGGAGGAAACCCACACAGACACAGGGAGAACACACCACACTCCTCACAGACAGTCACCCGGAGCAGGACTTGAACCCACAACCCAATGTGACTGCGACACTACCTGCTGCACCTCATTTGATTTCAATTCACTTTTTATTTATGAAATCACAGTGTCAGAAAGATATGGAAGGCCGTTTTATTAGAGTGTAGGTTGCAATCTCATTATTTTGAGAAAATTTCTCATTATATTGCGATAGTATCTCATTATATTGTGATACTAAGTCAATATATTGAGATACCATCTCATTGTTTTGAGATACTAATTTAATATTTTGAGATAGTATCTCATTATTTTGAGGTAGTAGGTCAATATATTGAGAAAGTATACAGCATTAGCATAGCAGTGGTCTTCACACTCATTTTAAAATGAAGATTACTGCAGTAAATGCTCATAATGAAGTGACTATCTCAAAGAAATTTTAGAGATTTCCCAAAACTGTATTAAAGTTGGTTAAACTGAAGTAAACTTAATTTGTGGCTTTCTGAAATCTGATAATTTTCAGCCTAGTTTTAGTCAGTGAGGTTAGGTTTTAGACAGTTAGGTTAGACAGTGTAAGAGGTTAGAATTGACAAAGGCAAAAGCAACATGCCATAATCAGGATTAAACCAGTTTGATGCTGAATTAATGACAGTTAAAAACTGGCACAAGTTTCCACAATCAGTGATGGTTTGGAGAGACATGTCATCTGCGGGTGTTGGTCCACTGTGTTATTTCAAGTCCAAAGTCAGAGCAGCCTTCTACCAAGACATTTTAGAGCACTTCATGCTTCCCTCTGCTGACAAGCTTTATGGAGATGCGGATTTCATTTTCCAGCAGGACTTGGCACCTGTCCACACTTCCTAAAATACCAATACCTGGATTCATAACCACAGTATCACTGAGCTTGATTGGCCAGCAAATTCAACTGACCTAAACCCCATTGAGAATTTGTGAAGTATTGTCAAGAGGAGGATGAGAGACACCAGACCCAACAATGCAGATAAGCTAAAGGTGGTTTTTAAAGCAACCTGGGCTTCAATAACACCTCAGCGGTGCCACAGGCTGATCACCTTCACGTCACGCATCAATGTACAGTAATTCTTGCAAAAGGAGCTCTGACTAATTATTGAGTTCATATACTGTACACTTTTAAGTTAGGTCAACATTAAAAGAAATACATGCTTGTAATATATCACTCTGTTTGTAATAAATCTATATTTAATTTTCACTTTTTGAATTGAATTACTGGATTAAATTAACTTCTTGATATTCTAATTTATTGCCCTGTGAAGGACTGGCGCCCCCTCCAGGGTGTATTCCCACCTTGCACCCAATGATTCCAGGTAGACTCTGGACCCACCCCGACCCTGAACTGGATAAGGGTTACAGATAATGAATGACTCAATGAATATTCTAATTTATTGAGATGCGTGTGTATATGTTGTGTTGTTTTGGAAATCTTCTAGGTTCAGACTCTGATGGATCTACAGTTTCTTGTGCTTCAGTACGGTCTTTAGTGTAATAAAGATTCACCATTTTTCATCATCAGTGAAGTTAATTCAAAATCAACATATTCATGACTTGGTGTAGGGGTCAGAGGAAGTGCATCTCTGTTGCGTGCAGAGATCCTCAAGAATTGAATACTGCTGTTCTAACATTTACCCAAATTTGTAAGAAAGTGTTATTAAATAAGAGGCTTTGGTTATTGTTGTATAATTGATTGTCCTAATGACAAGAATTTCTGTTCCATCCCACCATTCAGGTGAAAATTCCAGCTGCTTCGACCTACTTTAAAATTAACATACAATTACTGAAAGTGTATTTTAACTTCAGATCAAGAGTGTGCATGTGCTAATCATTTTTTTATTTCAATATGTAAATTTTATAACATTTACACATTTTTATGTTAAACTTTTTCATTCACTTTTGAAGACGATGCCGCTTTATCACTCTTCATTCTTTTTGGAATTGCATCGTTCCTTGTTCCTATAAGACACAAACCCAGATATTAGAAATCCTACCACTTCATAGCGATTCTTGCCCAAAATTTAAGAGACACCCTTTAATAAATATCAGTTAGTCAGCTTAAAAGGTCACAGCACTTCTCCATGCCCAAGCTTGGGTTAGAGCGTAAGAGTTATTTGGGACAAATGAGTGTTCAAAAATGAATCGCCCAACATCAGTCAGTACCTGGCCTCACTAACATTCAAACAATATTCAAACATCTAATGTAATGTCTTACAAAAAGCAGAGACTACAAATGGGGACAAATGGGGACAAATGTCTTTTTAAAGCAGTTGATTTTAGTGCTGTAAACATTGCTGAATGAGCAACTGACCTCAAATGTTACAAACAATTGTGTATATTAATACCTTTGAAAATTTATCTTCACGCATGTTTGTTTTCAGTTTTATAACATTTCATGTCATACAGACGATAGGAAATCTCCAGACGTATTGCTTTCATCAGATACTCCTGCCCAAAATTCAACTTCAGATTCTGATCCAGATCCATACAGTACATTATATTGTACTCCAGAAGGAATTGACCTCTGTTGGTTAAAGCAGAAAATAAATAAATACATCACAGTTTTTCTGCTGAACGCCTGAGTTCTCAGTTTTAAAGAATGGAGATGTGATGTAAATGACAGACTAACCCTAACCAAACAAAACATAGTCACAGCCTCTCCCTAAATTCTACAGAGATCACAAAGACCTTATGTTATCAGTACAGTTGATTTGAACTTGGAAAAATATTGGACTAAGACAACTTTCAATGTATAAAAAATATGACAGACCTCAGTAACACATTTAATAAAGCACAATAGATTCCAGTTAAACTAGGATTATGAAGTTAAAGAGCAGCACTTGGTTTTACACCCATTCATATAAGATCAATTAATTACAGTCTAAATTACAGTCTTCTGTTTTACCTGACATACAGAGAACTGTTCATAAGTCAGAAACCAGCCATTGGTCCATATAAAAATGATACATTTTCAGGAAATATTCCTGAGTTAGATGTAGGAAAATTACAGCCATTTCGTAGCAGCATTTAAACAAATCATCTCTGAGAAAAATAAGAAAATCAGACTCATGCCCCTCTTTTAATCTGAAACAATCCAAAGGTTTTTCTGTCCTTTCCTCCACTGTAGGAAAAACAAATCTGTTTCTGCTTTAGTTCATTTAAGTGAGGTTTGTTTTGCTAATTTTCCTTTATTATTTCCTTTTATTATATTTCCTGAATTCCTCTTCTTCCTTGTACAAAGAAATCAGAGAATGATAAAGATGCACAATGATACTTACGAATCCTACATTTGTGCCCCCTGTTTTCTTAAGAAACAGAGACATACAGCAAACAGTCAACACCTTTAAGCTTTAAGAGGTAAAATAAGCTTGTTACGTATTATAAAAATATAAACTTATATATATTTATGAGCATATAATATATTCTAGAGTATTTATTGAACAGTGATCCATATATATATATTAAATAAATGTATCACAAATGCTATTTAAAGTACAAATAAAAACTGGAGAACAACTTACATTTTCCTAAATTTCAAAGTCACTGCACGTCCCAGTTAAAATTTGTCATAACATTAATATAAGGGGTATATGTGAAGCATATTTCACAATTTCATATATTCTGTATCACAATAAAAAAGAAATATGTCAAATTTAAAAACAGCTGGGATCAACATTAGAAATGTAGAAATAGTAGCATGTAGTTTTAAAAATCATTATGAACTTTAGAGTTTATTGCTATGAATGTCTTCACCACAACTGTGCCCACAGAACATCACCCATATCTCACACTGATCTGGTTTGATTTTGTTCACACTTTTTCTGGTCCTTTTCACACTGTGGTAACTGTAGTCATAATTTTGTCTCCAGTAATCTTCCAGAGTGTATCTACTGGGGAAGATCAGGACTTAGGATTCATTCATTCATTCATTCGTTATCTGTAAGCGCTTATCCAGTTCAGGGTCACGGTGTGTCCAGAGCCTACCTGGAATCATTGGGCACAAGGGAGGAACACACCCTGGAGGGGGCGCCAGTCATTCACAGGGCAACACAGATACACACACACATTCACACCTACAGACACTTTTGAGTTGCCAATCCATCTACAAATGTAGAAAAAAAAACGTGTGTTTTTGGGCTGTGGGAGGAAACCGGAGCACCCGGAGGAAACCCACGCAGACACGGGGAGAACAGACCAACTCCTCACAGACAGTCACCCGGAGCGGGAATCAAACCCACAACCTCCAGGTACCTGGAGCTGTGTGACTGCGACACTACCTGCTGCGGCACCGTGCCACCCAGGACTTAGGATCAAGCAATTAAATTATTTAATAAGTTAATATTGGAAGTGTCATTTGAATCTTGCAGTATGATGAGGGACATTGTCTTGCGTAAAAATTTCTGGTAGATTGGAAGACATTCGCAGGTATAGAACCATAGATAAAAGCCGGAAAAATAAGTCCAGCTCTTTCTCAGGAAACAAATCCACAAATGATGACACTTGCTTCTCCAAACCTAAATGACTTATTCTCACACTGTAAGTTCAGTCTTTCCACAGTTAGACACTAAACATAATGTTCTCCAACTTTCAAAACTGAGATAAATGTTCTCTCATCAATAAAGTGAACACAAGATCAGTTCTCCTTCATTCACACAACATACTCCTGAGCAAACTCAGTCTGTAGCTGTTTGGTTCCATCCGCTGATGAGTGGCATTGTTACTGTGGAGCGGGTTTCCAGTCAGAAATCTCTCAAATGTCAAGACACTGTTTGACGTGAATGAATTTGCGTCATTGTAAACTATGCTCCTGGAGCAACCCATCTTCACTTACAGTGGCTGGAAAATATGTCCCTTCAACCTTCACCTGAAAAACCTGCTGTTGAAGGAATGCATTCAACTCGGAGCAGCTAAGAATGTTTTAAATATAGTACAGCTGGATAAACAGGTTTCATCGAATAATTATCAATAGTGTCCCAAAATATGACTATTAATTTCATATTTAATTTTTGTTTTTAATTATACTGTACCACAGAGTATTTTATATACAAAAAAATCACCTACTTCCTTCCTGTTCATGTTAGAATAATTGAACATTGGGATGGACAGAGACATGGAAGTTCAGCAAGACCTAAGTTGTTCACATTTTGTTCGGTACTGTATTTCTATTAAATAAAACAGTACATAGAATCTTACCCAATCATTTAAAGCACGAGGATCCCTCTTCATAACAAAGAGAAAGAAACAACTTTGTAAAGAGCAGCACTCACCACAAACATCACATCATTAGTTATTCTATTTAAAATCTCAAATATTTATAAGAGCACAAGAGAAAAATACTTTTTTTTGTAAAGGAATAATAATCATACCTGCTTTAACGGAATTACTGCAGCAAAGCAGAGGTGAACAGACAGGAAAATGACTCCTGCCAAACACATCAGTAAGTTGTGTTTCATTCTCACTCAGTGCTGTAGAAATGTGGAGTTGAGACTGAGATGCTGTTCAGAGAAAGGTGTGGAACTCGTGTGGAGAGTAAATCGCTGTGTCAATCATTTTCTTGAAGTTTTGGAGGCAGTGAAACAGCAAATAACATTCATTGTGTAAAGATCTAATCTAATATGTAGTTGTGTAATCTATAGCTGCAGCTTTGGAAAAAATATCCTGATAACACAAATGGAACAACAACAACAACAAAGAATATATATTGTATGTGTCAAACTTTGTATACAGGCCTTATCATCACTGACCAGCGGAATAAAGTGACATCCACTGTGACAACAATTAAGTCATACAAATAAACATTTTAAAATCTCCATAAGTCAAGAAATGAAGGGGGACACTGGGGCAGCTATGGTCATTCAATTCAATGTACTTTTTCATTTAGAGGTATTAATATTTCATTTTAATTTTGTTTACATTTATTCTCAAGTTTGATACAAAGTGCCACCTTACTTTCAGTGACCTCACCAGTCTCTATATTTGTGTTCTAAAATCTTCAGTTATTACTGAATCACAGTGTGTAGATGTTAATCGTTGGTTTATTTTAATCATTTTCTGTCAATCTTACAGCTTCTTCACATTTTTAACACATTACAATTTTTCCAATCTGAGTTTAATTCAGCATCAAACTGGTTTAATTCTGATTATGGCATGTTTTTTTTTTACCTTTATGAATTTTAACCTCTTACACTGTCTAACCTAACTTCAGTGACTAAAACTACGCTGAACATTATCAGCCTAATGAAGGTATCTCAAAGCTATGTTACAGATTTCTCAAGAAGGTATTAAAATTAGTTAAACTGTAGTAAATTAATTTGAGGCTGTCTGAAATCTGATAATGTTCAGCCTAGTTTTAGTCAGTGAAGTTAGGTTAGACAGTGTAAGAGGTTAGAATTCATAAAGGTAAAAAAAAAAACATGCCATAATCAGGATTAAACCAGTTTGATGCTGAATTAATGACAGTTGCACAATTTTCCACAATCAGTGATGGTTTGGAGGAACATGTCATCTGCTGTTGTTGGTCCACTGTGTTATATCAAGTCCAAAGGCTTCTATAACACCCCAGCAGTGCCACAGGCTGATCACCTTCATAGCACGCGGCAATGATGCAGTAATTCATGCAAAAGGAACCCTGATCAATTACTAAGTTCATATACTGTACATACTTTTAAGTAGGACAACATGACTTTGGGTTTTTCACTGGCTGTAAACCACAATGACCAACATTAAAAGAAATACACGCTTGTAATAAATCACTCTGTTTTTAATAAATCTATATTTTAATTTCACTTTTTGAATTGAATTACTGGATTAAAGTAACTTTTTGATATTCTAATTTATTGAGATGCGTGTGTATATGTTGTGTTGTTTTGGAAATCTTCTAGGTTCAGACTCTGATGGATCTATAGCTTCTTGTGCTTCAGTACGGTCTTTAGTGTAATAAAGATTCACCATTTTTCATCATCAGTGAAGTTAATTCAAAATCATTCATGGCTTGGTGTAGGGGTCAGAGGATTATCTTAGAAGATTTTTAGAAGATATTTAGAAGATTAGAAGACCCCATATTACAATCATAAAGATTTTCCTTAAGTTACGTGCTGCGATCCTCAAAGTTAAATACTGCTGTTCTAATATTTATCCAATTATGTAAGAAAGTGTTATTAAATAAGAGGCTTTGGTTATTGTTGTATAATTGATTGTCCTAATGACAAGAATTTCTGTTCCATCCCACCATTCAGGTGAAAATTCCAGCTGCTTCCGCCTACTTTAAAATCATTTTTACATACAATTACTGAAAGTATATAAAGCATGCGCTAATCATTGTTTTATTTCAATATGTAAACCTTAGAACATTTACACATTTTTATGTTAGACTTTTTCATTCACTTTTGAAGACGATGCCGCTTTATCACTCTTCATTCTTTTTGGAACTGCATCTTTCCTTGTTCCTATAAGAAACAAACCCAGATATTAGAAATCCTACCAGTTCATACCGATTCTTACCTGGCCTCACTAACATTCAAAGAATATTCAAACATCTAATGTAATGTCTTACAAAAAGCAGATACTACAAATGGGGACAAATGTCTTTTTAATACAGTTGATTTCAGTGCTATAAATAGTGCTGAAGGAGCAAGTGACCACAAATGTTAGAAACAGTTGTGTATATTAATAAATTTGAAAAATTGTCTTTTTTAATAACTTCATGCATGTTTCTTTTCAGTTTTATACCATTTCCTTTCATTCAGGTGACTGGAAATCTCCAGACATTTCATCAGATACTCCTGCCCAAAACGCAACTTCAGATCCTGATCCAGATCCATACAGTACATTATATTGTTCTTCAGGAGGAATAGGCAACTGTTGGTTAAAACAGAAAATAAATAAATACATCACAGCTTTTCTGCTGAACGCCTGAGTTCTCAGTTTTAAAGAAGGGTGATGTAATGCAAACGACAGACTAACCCTAACCAAACAAAACATAGTCACAGCCTCTCCCTAAATTCTACAGAGATCACAAAGACCTTGTGTTATCAGTACAGTTGATTTGAACTTGGAAAAATATTGGACTAAGACAACTTTCAATGTATAAAAAAATATGACAGACCTCAGTAACACATTTAATAAAGCACAATAGATTCCAGTTAAACTAGGATTATGAAGTTAAAGAACAGCACTTGGTTTTACACACATTCACATCAGATCAATTAATTACAGTCTAAATTACAGTCTTCTTTTTCACATGACATACAGAGAACTGTTCATAAGTCAGAAACCACCCATTGGTCCATATAAAAATGATACATTTTCAGGAAATATTCCTGAGTTAGCTGTAAGAAAACTACAGCCAATTCATAGCAGCACTTAAACATATCATCTCAGACTCATGTCCCTCTTCTAATCTGAAACAAAAAACAAAGGTTTTTCTGTCCTTTCCTCCACTGTAGGAAAAACAACTCTGTTTCTGCCTTAGTTCATTTACGTGACTCCTTGGCCGGAGTAGGGTTACTGGGGCCCCACCCTGGAGCCAGGCCTGGGGGACGGGCTTCTCGGCGAGCGCCTGGTGGTCAGACATTTACTCATGTGGTCCAGCTGGGCTCAGCCTGAAGGAACAACATGGGTCCACTCTTCCATGGGCCCACCATCTGTAGGAGCGGTAGTAATCTGGGTCTGGTGCATTTTAGATCGCGTGGCAGCTGAGGGCGTAATGTAACCTCTCTGGTGGGAAAGGAGCCTGAGCTGGTGAGCACGGTTGAAAGGTACCGGCTAGATATAGTTGGGCTCACCTCGACACACAGTATGGGCTCTGGAACCAATCTTCTTGAGAGGGACTGGATGCTCTTTCACTCTGGAGTTGCCCAGGATGAGAGGTGTAAGGCAGGAGTGGGCTTACTCATAGCCACTCGGCTTACTGCCTGTACGTTGGGGTTTACTCCAGTGGACGAGAGGGTAATTTACCTGCACCTTCGGGTTGGGGAAAGTGTGCTGACTGTTGTTTGTGCTTATGCACCGAACAGCAGTTCAGAGTATCTGGCCTTCTTGGGGACCCTAGAGGGGGTGCTGGAGAGTACTCATTCTGGGGACTCCATTGTTCTGCTGGAGGACCTCAATGCTGCTTTTTGCAGATGATGTGGTCTTGTTGGCTTCATCGAGCCTGGACCTCCAACTCTTGCTGGGCCAGTTTGCAGCCGAGTGTGAAGCGACAGGGATGAGAATCAGCACCTCCAAATCTGAGTCCATGGTACTCAGTCGGAAATGGGTTGGAAGTGAGATCCTGTCTCATGTGGAGGAGTTCAAATACCTTGGGGTCTTGTTTGCAAGTGAGGGAAAGATGGATTGGGAGATTAACAGGCAGATTGGTGCAGCATCCACAGTAATGTGGACTCTGCACCAGTCCGTTGTGGTAAAGAGAGAGTTGAGCAGAAAAGCAAAGCTCTCAATTTATCCGTTCAATCTACGTCCCAACCCATGGTCATGAGCTTGAGTAGTGACCGAAATTATGAGGTCGCGGGTACAAGCGGCTGAAATGAGTTTTCTCCGCAGGGTGTCTTGACTCTTCTCTCTCTCACTCCGGGAGAGACTCTGGGTGGAGCCACTACTCCTCCACGTTGAGAGGAGCCAGTTGAGGTGGTTCGGGCATCTGGTCTTGATGCTTCCTGGAGGCCTTTCTGGTGAGGTGTTCCGGGCATGTCCAACAGGGAGGAGGCCCCGGGAAGACCCAGAACACTCTGGAGAGACTTCATATCTCGACTGGCCTGGGAACGCCTCGGTATACCATCGGAGGAGCTGGAAGCAGTGGCAGGGGAGAGGGAGGTCTGGGTTTCTTTACTCGGTCTGCTTCCCCCGCAACCTGGACCCAGTGGATAATTAGCGGTGGATAATGTATGGATGGACGGATGGATGGATGGATAATTTAAGTGAGGTTTGTATTGCTAATTTTTCTTAAATTTTTGTTAAATTTGCTGAATTCTTCTACTTCCTTGTACAAAGAAATCAGAGAATGATAAAGATGCACAATGATACTTACGTCTCCCATAACTGTGCCCCCTTTAGCCTTAAGAAACAGAGACAAACAGCAAACAGTCAACACCTTCAAGTTTAAGAGGTAATATAAGCTTGTTACGTATTATAAAAATATAAACTTAGATATATTCATAAGCATATAATGTATTTCTCCAACAAGCACCAGAGTACTTATAAACTATTTATAAAATAGAACCATTGAACAATTGAACAATGATTCATATATACAGGGTAGGCCATTTATATAGATACACCTTAATAAAATGGGAATGGTTGGTGATATTAACTTCCTGTTTGTGGCACATTAGTATATGGGAGGGGGGAAACTTTTCAAGATGGGTGGTGACCATGGGGGCCATGTTGAAGTCAGCCATTTTGGATCCAACTTTTGTTTTTTTTTAAATGGGAAGAGGGTCATGTGACACATCAAAGCTATTGGGAATTTCACAAGAAAAACAATGGTGTGCTTCAACGTAACTTTATTATTTCATGAGTTATTTACAAGTTTCTGACCACTTATAAAATGTGTTAAAAGTGATGCTCATTGTGTTGGATTGTCAATGCAACACTCTTCTCCCACTCTTCACACACTGATAGCAACACCGCAGGAGAAATGCAAGCACAGGCTTCCAGTATCTGTAGTTTCAGGTGCTGCACATCTTGATGGTATGGTGTGGTATATGGGGTACAAAGATAGTGGGGCCATTCTTCATCAGTGGAAACCTCAAGGCCACTGGATATGCGAAATTGCTACATGACAAAGTGTTTTCCGTTTTATGCACCGAAGCTGGCACGTTCCCTGAGTTTTTAAAGCAAGATGGTGCACCACCACATTATGGGTGTCAGGTCTGAGCATTCCTAGATGAACAGTTTCCTGGAAAGTGGATTGGTTGTCGTGGGCCAGTTGAATGGCCCCCAAGGTCTCCCGATCTGACCCCCTTAGACTTTTATTTTTGTGGTCATCTGAAGGCAATTGTCTATGCTGTGAAGATACGAGATGTGCAGCACCTGAAACTACGGATACTGAAAGCTATCATATCATGTGCTAGCATTTCTCCTGTGGTGTTGCTATCAGTGTGTGAAGAGTGGGAGAAGAGGGTTGCATTGACAATTCAACACAATAGGCAGTACTTTGAACACATTTTAAAAGTGGTCAGAAACTTGTAAATAACTCATGAAAGAATAAAGCACACCATTGTTTTTCTTTTGAAATTCCCAATTTTTTTGATGTGTCACATGACCCTCTTCCCATTGAAAAAAACATAAGTTGGATCCAAAATGGCCGACTTTAAAATGGCCACCATGGTCACCACCCTTCTTGAAAAGTTTTCCCCCCTCCCATATACTAATGTGCCACAAACAGGAAGTTAATATCACCAACCATTCCCATTTTATTAAGGTGTATCCATATAAATGGCCCACCCTGCAGATAAATTAATCACAAATGCTATATAAAGTACATAAAAAAAAAACAAAAAAAAAAACTGGAGAACAACTTACTTTTTCTTAAATTTCAAAGTCACTGCACGTCCCAGTTCATATTTCTCATAACATTAATATAAGGGCTATGTGTGAGGCATATTTCATAATTTCAAATATTATAAATTTAATAACAGTGTAAATACACAGTAATAACAGTAACAGTAATAACAGTGTAAATAAACAGTAAATATACATTTAAAACAGCTGGGATCAATATTAGAAATGTGGATGTAGTTTTAAAATTAATTATGGACATTAGAGTTTATTGCTAAGAATGTCTTCACTACAACTGTGTCCACAGTACATCACCCAAATCTGATATCTCCGGTTTGATTTTGTTCACACTTTTTCTGGTCCTTTTCACACTGCGGTAACTATAATGGATTTCTTAGCCATAATTTTGTCTCCAATAATCCTCCAGAGTGTATCTACTGGGGCAGATCAGGACTTAGGGTCAGGCATTTAAATTATTTCAAAGTTAATAGTGGAAGTGTCATTTGAATTTTGCAGTGTGATGAGGGACATTGTCTTGCGTAAAAAGTGCTGGTAGATTGGGAGACATTCACAGGTATAGAATTATAAGTAAAGGCAGTAAAATAAGTCCAGCTCTTTCTCAGGAAACAAATCCACAAATGATGACACTTGCTTCTCCAAACCTAAATGACTTTTTCTCACACTAAGTTCAGTCTTTCCACAGTTAGACACTAAACATAATGTTCTCCAACTTTCAAAACTGAGATAAATGTTCTCTCATCAATAAAGTGAACACAAGATCAGTCCTCCTTCTTTCAGACAACATACTCCTGAGCAAACTTAGTCTGCAGCCGTTTGGTTCCATCCACTGATGAGTGGCTTTGTTACTGTGGAGTGAGTTTCCAGTCAGAAATCTCCCAAATGTCAAGACACTGTTTGACGTGAATGAATTAGTGTCATTGTAAATTATGCTCTTGGAACAACCCATCTTCATTTACAGTGGCTGGAAAATATGTCCCTTCAACCTTCACCTGAAAAATCTGCTGTTGAAGGAATGTATTCAACTCGGAGCAGCTAAGAATGTTTTAAATATAGTACAGCTGGATAAACAGGTTTCGTCCGATAATTATGGATAGTGTCCCAAAATTTGACTATTAATTTAATATTTAATTTTCTTTTTAATTATACTGTACCACAGAGTATTTTATATATAAACAAATCACCTACTTCCTTCCTGTTCATGTTAGAATAATTTAACATTGGGATGGACAGAGACATAGAAGTTCAGGAAGAACTAAGCTGTCTTCATATTTTGTTCTGTACTGTATTTTTATTAAAAAGAACAATACAGAGAATCTTACCCAATCAATTAAAGCACGAGGATCCCTCTTCATAACAAAGAGAAAGAAACAACTGTGTAAAGAGCAGCACTCACCACAAACATCACATCATTAGTTATTCTATTTAAAATCTCAAATATTTATAAGAGCACAAGAGAAAAATACTTTTTTTGTAAAGGAATAATAATCATACCTGCTTTAATGGAATTACTGCAGCAAAGCAGAGGTGAGCACATAGGAAAATGACTCCTGCCAAACACATCAGTAAGTTGTGTTTCATTCTCACTCGGTGCTGTAGAAATGTGGAGATGTGACTGAGATGCTGTTCAGAGAATGGTGTGGAACTTGTGAGAGTAAGTTGCTGTGTCAATCCTTTTTTTTTGAAGTTTTGGAGGCAGTGAAACAGCAAATAACATTATTCATTCTGTAAAGATCTAATCTAATATGTAGTTGTGTAATCTATAGCTGCAGCTTTGAAAAAAATATCCTGATAACAAAAAGAGAAACAACAATAACAACAACAAAGAATATATATTGTATGTGTCAAACTTTGTAAAACTTTTGAATAAAGTGACATCCCCTGTGACAGCAATTAAGTCATACAAATAAACCTTTTAAAATCTCCATAAGCCATGAAACGAAGGGGACACTGGGGCAGCTATGGTCATTCAATTCAATGTAATATCATTTTGAGGTATTAATATTTGATTTTAATTTTCTTTACATTTTTTCTCAGGTTTGATACAAAGTGCCACCTTACTTTCAGTGACCTCACCAGTCTCTATATTTGTGTTCTAAAATCTTCAGTTATTACTGAATCACAGTGTGTAGATTTTAATCATTTTCTGTCAATCTTACAGCTTCTTCACATTTTTAACACATTACAATGTTTCCAATCTGAGTTTAATTCAGCATCAAACTGGTTTAATTCTGATTATGGCATGTTTTTTTTTACCTTTATGAATTTTAACCTCTTACACTGTCTAACCTAACTTCACTGACTAAAACTACGCTGAACATTATCAGCCTAATGAATGTATCTCAAAGCTATGTTACAGATTTCTCAAGAAGGTATTAAAATTAGTTAAACTGTAGTAAATTAATTTGAAATCTGATAATGTTCAGCCTAGTTTTAGTCAGTGAAGTTAGGTTAGACAGTGTAAGAGGTTAGAATTCATAAAGGTAAAAAAAAAACCTGCCATAATCAGGATTAAACAAGTTTGATGCTGAATTAATGACAGTTGCACAATTTTCCACAATCAGTGATGGTTTGGAGGAACATGTCATCTGCTGTTGTTGGTCCACTGTGTTATATCAAGTCCAAAGGCTTCTATAACACCCCAGCAGTGCCACAGGCTGATCACCTCCATAGCACGCGGCAATGATGCAGTAATTCATGCAAAAGGAACCCTGATCAATTACTAAGTTCATATACTGTACATACTTTTAAGTAGGACAACATGACTTTGGGGTTTTCACTGGCTGTAAACCACAATGATCAACATTAAAAGAAATACATGCTTGTAATAAATCACTCTGCAATAAATCTATATTTGAGTTTCACTTTTTGAATTGAATTACTGGATTAAAGTAACTTTTTGATATTCTAATTTATTGAGATGCATGTGTATATGTTTGGAAATGTTTGGAAATTGTTTTGGAAATTGGTTTGATACAAAGTGCCACCTTATTTTCAGTGACCTCACCAGTCTCTGTATTTGTGTTTTAAAATCTTCAGTTATTACTGAATTACATTGTGTAGATGTTAATCATTGGTCTGGCCTGGGAACGCCTCGGTATACCCCCAGAGGAGCTGGAAACAGTGGCTGGGGAGAGGGAGGTCTGGGTTTCTTTACTCTGATTTCCCGTGACCCGGACTTTTTACAAAAGTTTTACAAAACTGAACTAATCCTCATCAGTTCAAAATAGAATAGTTTGTAAATAGAATCAGTAGTTTCAGTCTCTCTGAATTGGCAATGTTGTTGTTCAAAACATGTGGTTATACCGGAATCCTGCCCATGACCTACACATTAGCTCCCTTGTAAAAACCTGATTCTTCCACCTATGAAACAGCAAAAATCAGATCATCCCTCTCACAGTCTGCTGCTGATAAACTCATCCATGTGTTCATCTCAAACCATCTTGATTACTGTCTCCTCCCTGGAATTAATCCTTCTTCTCTCCATAAGCTCCACATGGTTCAAAGCAATCCATCTTGCTACCACCTCCTGCTTGCATCAACACATTACACCTGTCCTTTATAATCTTCATTGGCTCCTGGTTAAATACAGTATTCAGTTTAAAATCATGTTGCTCATCTACAAAGCCTTAAATAAACCTACCCTTTCCTACCTCTCAGACATTCTTTAGCCCTATAGACCCTCCCACACCCTTAGATCTTCCACCACCGGCCAACTATCCATTCCCTCTTCTAATCTTCCCTGCTTAGGAGACTGAGATTTCTCCAAAGTGGCTCCCTGTCTCTGGTACTCTCTTCCCTCACAAATCCAGCAGTGAAACTTTGTCTTATTTTAGGTCTCACCATGAAAGGCATCTTTTCTCCCTTGCATTCAATCTTCCAGTAACATGAATGTTTGTTTTTCATGCTTTTTTTATTGTTGTCTGTCTGTTGCTATATTGCCTATGTGCTATGGCTGGAAGAAAAAATGGGTATTCTTTCTGCTCTACATATTTCTTTTAAACACTGTGTTGGGCACATTCAGGGTATTGAGGCTTAAACAAATAAATGTTATTGCTCCCAATGTAACTCTGACATGGTAGAAACATCAGGGTGAGAAACATCAGTGAAGTGTTAAGAGAGTTTACAACAGAAAAACTGGATACACACGTTAGTTATGCAGAGTGGAACATTGGTAGAGGAAATACGGGTTCCTGTGTGTGGGGGGGTGGGGGGGTGGCAGTGTTACAACGCTTTTAGCCTGATCAGCTGGTAGGTTTTGGCTTTTTGTTTATGCTGGCTAATAGTGAAAAGTAACTAGTGCAGTCGTACAATTAAGCAGCATAGTCCATCCAGTAGAGGCCTTTCATCTACCTGCAAATTTATGAAGCTCTTTTGTTGTGTAGACTGTTGTTTGTGGTCTTAGTGGGGTTTAAATTGTGCCACCTCTATGCTGCATGTATGTTTATTCGTGACTTCATGGTGAGGCAAGAACTAGTTATAACTAGGTAGGTAAGAATCTAGTTATGTTAATCAATGTGTTGTGTAGGTATGTGTGTATATGCATACACGTGTATTGTTTATTATGATAATGATTCATTAGTATTATAATAATTATCATTATCTTAATTGATATGTTAGTGATGTTATACATGCTAAACTATTTGTACTTTTAATTATGCATTGATATAATATGCCTACATTGTTATAGAGAATGGCTGTGGTGTAAAACGATAGGCATCTTTATATTTAGAGTGGGGCTGCAGCCTGGGTGCTTGCAGGCCATTGTTTTTCCTACACTGTTTTATTTGTTTCTATAAATGACTGACACTTTGTATTTGCTGGTTTACATTTTAATTTGGATTGTATTTCCCTGAAATCTGATCATACAGTCGTGTACTGAGACATCTCCTTTTATTATTCTAAAGCTGTTAGTTTTTTACAATGGTGTTTAATGGAAGGAAAAATTCACACACTGCCCTACATCTTCACCTAATTATTAATTATATATATATATATATATATATATATATATATATATATATATATTATTGTAATTATTAAATAAAAGCTTTCCCTATATATTTTACAGGAATTCTCATTCATCAGCTTCACATAAAGCCCTATTTAAATACAGCTGATTGTTAGCCTGAGTGCCAGGGTCGTGTGATGAGTGGAATTACGGAGGGCGGACACACTCGCTATAACACGGACAGTTTAATGAAGAAAGATAACAAAACGCGAACTTGACGATAAACATGAAATAACACTACTTAGCAATAGACAAGCATGAGACCGAAGACGAAAGGAGAAACGAGAATGAGAAACGCAGACTACAATAACACAACACAAACGAACTATAAGGTAAACACGAAATGGGGCAAGAGAGACAAGCAAGTGAAACACAATACAACCAAAATGACCGATCCCAGGAAGTGAGGGAAGAGGGCTTAAATACATGAACTTAACAAGAAACAGCTGAAACGGATAACAAGGGAAACGATGAGGAGGCGGAACAAAGGCGGAGCTAGAGTGAAACATAAACAAAGCCATGTGCAGAGACAGGAAAACAGCGAAGAGAAAGCCCAAAAGAAAGGAGAAAACAAACCAGAAAGTGTCAAGATGTGACACTGAGTCTAAACCTGTGCCTAGTCTGAGACTAAAAGATAAAAATTCATACTTATGCCTCCTGGCATTGTTTCCCCATAATCCTTAAACAAACAGAAATAAGTCACTACAAGCTTGCATTACAAATTATTAACATTCGGTTTCATATATTAATATATGTGTATGTTTTCTACAAGCAGCACAGCCTTCTTACAAACTTTAATTGTCTTCTCCATTTACCAGTGATCAACAATAAGAAACTATTTAAGAAGTGATATTTCCAAATTAATTAATTAATTTTTTAATTGCTGAGGGAGACAAGCATTGAGCTGAATAAAGTAATGATCAGAGAGATGTAGAGGAGTAACATTTACAGCGTTAATTAGGCAGTGTTTGGTGAGAATGAGATCAAGTGCATTACCTGCTTTGTGAGTTGAGGGGGTGCATACCTGCTGTAGCTCAAAGGAGTGAGTCAGAGAGAAAAAGTCAGCAGCAGCCGGAGTGTCAAGGTGGATGTTCATGTCACTGAGAATGAGCATGGGACAGTCATGTTCAGGGATGGATTAAAGCAGGGTGTCTAGTTCCACTGACACCATCCAGTGAGACACAAATTCAGTTGTGCAAATAAACCATTTACAATCTCCATGAACCAGAAACACTTTGAGGCAGCTACAGTCATTCAGTCCAATTCAATGCAATGTTGGTCCCCCCCTTAATTCAGGAGATATGAGCTGTTCTCCAGGAAAAAGGCATTTGCATCAGCAGATAGCAAACAAGATTCAAATTTACAACCCAGTTTCCAAAAACAGTTGGGGTATTGTGCAAAACGTAAATAAAACCAAAATTCTATGATCTGCTAATCATTTAAACACCACATTCCTTCATTTAGAATAGTGCAACAAAAACATTCTAAATGTTGAAACTGAGAAAGTATATTGGTTTTGGAAAAAAAATACTTGGACATTTTGAAATCGATGCCTACAATAGGTACCACTGCGTTCATCAATTCTTTAACCAAAATTTTGTAAACATTTAGGAACTGAGGAGACTGTAGCTGTAGTTTTGAAAGTAAACTGTTTTTTCGATTCTTACTTGTTCAGCTGCTCCACAGCTTGAGGTCTCCATTAGGTTTTTTGCTTCATAAAACACTTGATGTTTTAAGCCTAAGTCACCCATGCCATCATGAATTCCAACTTTTGGACTGTGCGCTTACAACAACTTGGATGGTCCCTCCCACCTTTAGCCCAGAGCACACAGCATCCATTATTTCAAATTTAGATTTTTCAGACCACAGGACACGTTACCATGCCACCGCAATCCATCTTAAATAAGCTTAGGACCAGAAAAAATGACAGCATTTCTGTATCCTGTTTATATGTGGTTTCTTTGATTTTTTTTTATTTTAACTTGCGTTTGTGGATGACGGAAACACTAATCAAAACCAGACAGTGGTTTTGATTAGTGTTTCCGAGCCCATGCAGTGATTTTCACTACAGAAACGTGTCATGTTTTAATGCATAGCTGTCTGAAGATGAAAAATCTGCAACCAGATGATGCTGGGTATGGGCCTCATCATTTGCATATGAAGATTTCTCTGAATTCTCTGAAGATTTTAATGATATTGTGTGCCATACATCATGATTTTAAGAGACTTTACCCTTTAATTATATCACTGATTGCCAACACAGTCTTACACAGTGTAAGAACCTGACCTGCTGCCATTAAACAGACCTGCTGCCATTTACCTTCATTCTTTTTTTTATTTCTTTTTTCTGTTTTTAGGATGAAACAACTTACCAATTTTTTGCCCAACGTTTTGAGAATGTTTTACTGACATCAAATTCAAAGTGCGCAAATATCAAATATGTAATGTTTGAAATATTGTCCATCTTGTTTTTTCAAATAAGTATAAGACAAGAACAATCATCTGACAACACAACACCATTAGACCTTAAGAGTCATTAGGGTTATTTACAGCACTACTTCAAAGCAGCATACTATTAATAATAATGATGTAGAATAATACTATACTATACTACTCTAGGGGCTGTTTCCCAGATGTGTCTAAAACTGAGACAAATGGAAAACTGTCAATCACATTAAAGTTTAAAAGGTAAATCTAGCTTGAGTTATGCATTTTAATGCTAAGGCGTCTGAATGCACAATAATTAAATGCATTTTCCTATAGACACCAGAGTGTACTAATAAGCCTAGTACAACACTACATTTGGTCTTACCCACATAGATTAGATATCATCCCAAAGTGGAACACTCTTGAAAAACAAACAGAAACAGACAACAGTGAACACACCAATGATGCTAAAATGCATAGGCACTGAACTACAGAGATGTGAAAAATGACCACAGTCATTAGACGACCAGCTTAGTGAACATCTTTAGAAGATTTCTGTAAACTTCATTTGTGGTCTGCCTGGACTGGAACTAATACAGAATAATGGCTGTCTACATTAACTTATCCAAAGCAGAGCACAGAATATGTGAAGGCAGAATGGGTGTGAATGAGTTGAGAATATTTAAATTAAATGTCTAAAAATGTAAATAAAATGTACATTTGGAACATGATATTTTCTTTAGAGTCTTTTTTGATTGAAACCAACAAACCTCTTCACCATATTTTTTTTTTATAAAATATGAAATTCAATGGTTTGGCATTTTACCCAAATGTAGATGAGTATGAAAGACAGTATTAAAGATATACACTGTCTCAGAATTAAGTGATTCCTTCAACAGAATGTGGTTCTGAAGGGTTTTGTAGTGGGTAGAGTCAGTGAATTAGTAGATAGTTGTGGTGGCTGAAACGAGTAAATAAGTAAGTTGTCTATTATTCACCCTTTATACGCTGTCATTTGGTAGAGTAATCCATAAGCATGGTATTCCACTGCTATGTTTGTGACACACAACCCTATATATCAACAAAATCAAATGATGTTACTTGTTTACCTAAAATGTTGGAAACATGTTTCTGCCACAAAGTAATTTTAAAAAATTATTTTTCATTAATATGCAAGATGCTATCTCAATATTTCAAAATGCTATCTCAATATTTTGAGATACTAAGTCAATATATTAAGATACTATCTAATTATTTTGAGACAGTATCTCATTATATTAAATAATAAGTCAATACATTGAGATATCGTATACAATCTCAATATATTGACTTAGTATCTCAAAATTTTTAGATAGCAAATTGCATACTAATGAAAAATAAAACTAGTGCCTTTTTTGTATTATTTTATGTGGTGGGAATAGACTTCCATATAAAACAACATACCATCTAATAGAATTTAAAGACTGGAAGAGGATAAATTTTCTTCTTAAAATGGAAATAAGAATTGAGAAATGCTTCTATTAATTTTGATAATGTTACAGTAATACCCAGTACCTTCATTAAAAACTTAGTTGTAGCTTGAGATTTGACTTTTACAGTTGACTCCAATAAGTCTAATACAGTCAAAATGGCGCTTTCCACTAATTCAATACTACCAAAAATCTTCATATTTTATGCCAAAATTACACAGTAAGACTAGTCCATACATGTATAAGTTTAAGGCTAGAATATTGCAGTGCTCTTTTGGCACGAAGCTCGTGCAAAGTGTTACACAAGTTTCATATAGTTCAAAATGCAGCAGCAAGAGTGCTCACTAGAACTAGAAAACGTGTCCACATAACCCCAGTTCTCTGATTATTGCAATGCTCTCCTGACAGGAAGCTCGTGCAAAGTGTTACACAAGTTTAATTTAGTTAAAAAAGCAGCAGCCAGAGTGATCACTAGAGCTAGAAAATGTGTCCATATAACCCCAGTTCTCTGCCCCTAAAACCAGCATTTCTCAAAGTGTGGAGCACAGGTGGGGTGCAAAGAATCTGAAGAAATTAGCTTTTAATGTCTGTTGTATTAATGCCTTTCTGTTTTGCCAATTAAACTTACGCAGAAAAAATTCACAAGGTATTGATTAATAGCCCTTAAATATACTTAAAGACCATAATATAGGAGAAATACGTAGCTTGCCTTTAAACAAAATATGCTTTTTCTTTTCTTTTCAAACTTTATGGCAGCTTTTTTTTTTTTTTGGTAGCTTGAGATTTGACTTTTACAGTTGACACCAATAAATCCAATACAGTCAAAATGGTGCTTTCATTATTCAATAGTATCAAAATTCTGCATATTTTATCCTGAAATTACACAGCAAAGCTAGTCTAGCAAAACTGTATTGTTTTATTTATATGCTTTCTGTAACAAACTGCAGAATAACCCAACAGGAAAGCTTCAAAGAAACAAGTTTTATGCCAATATCATGCTTTTAAAAGAATTAATTAAGTCAGGTTCTTAGGACTAAACTCCACCCTGAATCCCCAAGGTCTATCACCGGCGGCTCTGTCGAATCCTCAGGATCCAGTTAGAGCACGGGCTCCTCCTTTGGGAAGGAGTTAGAGTTCCACTGAAAAGGGCTCTCACAGACAATGAATCTTCAGGAAGAGTTCAGCAGGAATTCAGGAGTCTGCCCTGAGGCTAACCAAGCAAGTGGGCACCTCTACAAAAGGGCATTAAGTCTGCTACAAGCACTGCTACAGATGGTCTGTGCACCATCAGTGTCTGCACCTGTCTGAAATGGGCTAATTTAACATGATGCATTCTGAAGCGGTGTTGTCGGAAGGAAATTCTCTCATGAAGTTTGAAGACAAGTGGTGAGCAACTTTACCTTGGCCTCAACTTTCTATATATTTGTGTTTAATAGTCATCAGTGTTCAACAAATATTCAGTTGCAGTCAACGAAATATATGTAATTATTTGAAGGCAAGATTTTATTATGGCTTTTCCTCATTCATTTATTTAAATCATAATTTTCAGTATTACACAATCTTTTTCCAATATAAGTTCAATCCGTTTTGAAAGTGATGCAGGTTCTCAGTGAAACATCTAGATCTTCATTTATTTTGGAACTGCATTTTTCCTTAAGCCTGTAAAAAGGAAAAAAAAATACTATGGACATGAGAAATCCCACCAGTTCATATTTATTTATATCAAAACATCTGCAGACACACTTTATAATAAGTGATTTCATCTAAGATCGATGTACTTCTCCATGCCCATGCTTGAGTTAGAGTGTAAAGAGACCTGTTCTTTGGGATAAATATGTGATCAAAAACTAATCACCCTAAATCAGTATTTAACCTCACTAACGTTTATGAATAATAAGCAATTCCTCTTCAAAACATTATTCAAACATCTAGTGCAATGACTCCCTGGAAAAGCAGAGGCTACAAAAGGGGAAAAACATTTAATGAGTGCAGCTATGTTCAGAGTTTTAAATATTGCTGAATGAGCGGGAGCCCACAAATGTTTGGCAAGATTGTGTATGTAAGCTTTATAAATAAGTTCATGTATGTTTGGGTTCTGTTTTATACCATTTCACTTTTGTCTACGTGGCCCAATGTTGATTCTTCCACTTGGACCTTTTCTCCGAGATTCAGGCGCAGATTTGGCTCCAGGAATCACAAATGACTGTTGGTAAAAACAAAAGATAAACAGTTCACAGACATCAGCTGTTCTTGCTAAACTCCTGTATTCTTAAGTTCAGTTTGAAGTAGGGAATTTTGCGTTTAAATCAAGAGACAGGTGACCAATGTACATAACACATTTATAGCTACCTTTATCTTACAGCTAAGTTTATCTTCAGGCTGAGTATGTTACTAACATACCTCTCGATCACTTAGAATACTGTCTTTGAGAAATCAGATACTGGATAAATAATAACAATAAAAATCAGTAACAAAACTGAACTAATCCTCATCAGTTCAAAATAGAATAGTTTGTAAATAGAATCAGTAGTTTCAACCCATGACCTACACATTAGCTCCCTTGTAAAAACCTGATTCTTCCACCTATGAAACAGCAAATATCAGATCATCCCTCTCACAGTCTGCTGCTGATAAACTCATCCATGCGTTCATCTCAAACCATCTTGATTACTGTCTCCTCCCTAGAATTAATCCATTTTCTCTCCATAAGCTCCAGATGGTTCAAAACAAATACTGAGGAGACTAGATTTAAGAAAATCCATTTGCTGATGGAAGGTTAACGTTGGTAAAAGAAGTCTAAAAGACAGCAGTTCAAATATGATTCAAAGAGACAAGATGAGACCCTAAACAAACACAAGATCAGGTGACTTGAAAACTTTGATGATCATTTGATAGCAGCTCTTTGATCTGAGAAACCTCAGATCTGAAACAATCCAATAGTCTTTCAGTTTGTTCTTTATCATTGTTTTTAAATGAGGTTTGTTTTGCTAGATATCCATTTGTGTCTAAATTTCTTCTAATTTCTTTTACAATGGTGTTTAATAAAAGGAAAAATTCACACACTGCCCTCTTCACCTCCTTCATTTACAAACTGAACACCAGGACAGTAATTATTAAATAAAAACTTTCCCTGTAGATTTTACAGGAATTCTCATTCATCAGCTTCACATAAAGCCCTATTTAAATAAAGCTTATTGTTAGCTTGAGTCTAAACCTGTGCCTAGTCTAAGACTAATAGATAAAAATTCATACTTACGCCTCCTGGCATTGTTTCCCCATAATCCTTAAACAGACAAATAGAAACAAGTCACTACAAGCTTGCATTACAAATTATTAACATTCGATTTCATATATTAATATATGTGTATGTTTTCTACAAGCAGCAGAGCCTTCTTACAAACTTTAATTGTCTTCTCCATTTACCAGTGATCAACAATAAGAAACAATTCAAGAAGTGATATTTCAAAATTAATTAATTAATTTGTTCAGTCATTGTCTGTGAGTGGTTTTTCAGTTCAGGGTTGAGGTGATTCTACCCAGAATCAGAGAACATCCATTCAGTCATCATCTAAACAACCTGCTGTTGTAAAGCTTAGTCAACACTAAGAGGCTCAATTTCTCTTGAAAAACAGGGTTCTTCAGATAATTATGAAAATTAGCACCAATAACTGTTAAGTATCCCAAAATATTCTGTCATTTTGATCACATAGCTAAGTTTTTGGTTTAGTTTTGTTTTTGTATTTGTTTTTTCTTGCTTTATCTACATCCCTCCTGTTCATGTTAGAATATTTTCAAATTGGGATGGACAAAGTCTTTGAAAATTCAATAAAACACAGTTTGTTCTCAGTATTTTTCTGTATTTATAAATTTCAAGTGAAAAGCAGAGTACATAAAACCATACCCAAACACTTGAATCAAATGCAGCACTCTTTAAAACAAAGAGAAAGAGACAACAGATTAAACAGCAGAAGTCACCAGAAATATCATATCCTTAGTCTTTAAATGGTAAAGATGAGCATTTTTTCCATCTCATGTATTTATAAGAGCACAATACCTTGTACAAGATGCTACTTATCTTACCCGCTTAACCGGAAGAACTCCAGCAAAGCAGAGGTGAGCAGACAGAAAAATGACTCCTGCCAAACACATCAGTAACTTGAGTTTCATTCTCACTCGGTGATGTAGAAATGTGGAGATGTGACTGAGATGCTGTTAAGAGAATGGTGTGGATTCGTATGGAGAGTAAGTTCCTGTATCGATCCGTTTCAGTGAAACAGCAAATAACATCATTCATCCTGTAACGATCTAATCTATTCTGTAGTTGTGTAATCTATAGCTGCAGCTTTGGAAAAAAAAAATTCTGATAACTAAAACGGAAACAACAAAAAATGATATTGTTTGTCTAAAACTTTGCAGACCTTCCTTATAGTCACTAACTTCAGTTGAATAAAGTTACACCCACTGAGACACAAGTTGTACAAATAACTGTCTCCATGAGTCAGAAACACTTTGAGGCAGCTACAGTCATTCAGTCCAATTCAATGCAATTTTGGTCCCCCCTTAATTCAGGAGATATGAGCTGTTCTCCAGGAAATCCATCTTAAATAAGCTTAGAACCAGAAAAAATGACAGCATTTCTGTATCCTGTTTATATGTGGTTTCTTTGAATTTTTGAATTTTAACTTGCGTTTGTGGATGAAGCAACAAACTGTGTTCACAGACAGTGGTTTTGATTAGTGTTTCCGAGCCCATGCAGTGATTTTCACTACAGAAACGTGTCTTGTTTTAATGGAGAGCTGTCTGAAGATGCAAGAACCACAGCCAGATGATGCTGGGTATGGGCTTCATAATTTGCATATGGAGATTTCCCTGAATGCTCTGAAGACCCAGCAAGTGGGCACCTCTACAAAAGGGCATCCAGTCTGCTACAGCACAAAGGGTCTGTGCACCATCAGTGTCTGCGCCTGTCTGAAATGGGCTAATTCAACATGATGCATTCTCATGCGTTTTTGTCAGAAGGCAATTTTCTCATGTAGTTTGAAGAAAAGCAGTAAGCAACTTTACAGTGGCCTCAACTTTCTATATATTTGTGTTAAAACGTCATAATTTTTCAACAAACATTCACTTGCACTTAACTAAATATATGTAATAACTTGAAGGCAAGATTTTATTATGGCTTTTCTTCATTCATTTATTTAAATCATAATTTTCAATATTACACAATCTTCACTTTTTCCAATATAAGTTCAATCAGTTTTGAAAGCAATGCAGGTTCTAAGTGAAACATCTAGATCTTCATTTATTTTGGAACTGCATTTTTCCTTAAGCCTGTAAAAAAGAAAAAAAAAATACTATGGACATGAGAAATCCCACCAGTTCATATTTATTTATATCCAAACATTTGCAGACACACTTTATAATAAGTGACTTCATCTAAGATCGATGTACTTCTCCATGCCCATGCTTGAGTTAGAGTGTAAAGAGACCTGTTCTTTGGGATAAATATGTGATCAAAAACTAATCACCCTAAATCAGTATTTAACCTCACTAACGTTTATGAATATAAACAATTCCTCTTCACAACATCATTCAAACATCTAGTGCAATGACTCCCTGGAAAAGCTGAGGCTACAAATAGGGAAAAACATCTAATGAGTGCAGCTATGTTCAGAGTTTTAAATATTGCTGAATGAGCGGGAGCCCACAAATGTTTGGCAAGATTGTGTATGTAAGCTTTATAAATAAGTTCATGTATGTTTGGGTTCTGTTTTATACCATTTCACTTTCGTCTACGTGGCCCAAAGTAGAACCCTCCACTTGGACCTTTTGTCCGAGATTCAGGCGCAGATTTGGCTCCAGGAATCACAAATGACTGTTGGTAAAAACAAAAGATAAACAGTTCACAGACATCAGCTGTTCTTGCTAAAATCCTGTATTCTCAAGTTCAGTTTGAAGTAGGGGATTTTGCGTTTAAATCAAGAGACAGGTGACCAATGTACATAACACATTTATAGCTACCTTTATCTTATTGCTAAGTTTATCTTCAGTCTGTTACTAATCTACCTCTATAACTCAGAATCTTGTCTTTGAGAAATCAGATACTGGATAAATAATAACAATAAAATAACTAACAAAACTGAACTAATCCTCATCAGTTCAAAATAGAATAGTTTCTAAATAGAATAAATAGTTTCAGTCTCTCTGAATTGGCAATGTTGTTGTTCAAAACTTGTGGTTATTTGTGGAAAATTTATTATTTCTGAGGAGACGAGATTTAAGAAAATCCATTTGCTGACTTTCATGACCATTTGATAGCAGCTTTGACCTCTGAGATGCCTCAGATCTGAAACAGTCCAATAGTCTTTCAGTTTGTTCTTGGTCATTGTTTTTAAATGAGGTTTGTTTTGCTAGTTTTCCGTTTGTGTCTAAATTTCTTCTAATTTCTTTTACAATGGTGTTTAATACAAGGGAAAATTCACACACTGCCCTACATCTTCACCTCACCTCATTCATTTACAAACTAAACACCAGGACAGTAATTATTAAATAAAAACTTTCCCTATAGATTTTACAGGAATTCTCATTCATCAGCTTCACATAAAGCCCTATTTAAATAAAGCTTATTGTTAGCTTGAGTCTAAACCTGTGCCTAGTCTGAGACTAATAGATAAAAATTCATACTTACGCCTCCTGGCATTGTTTCCCCATAATCCTTAAACAGACAAATAGAAACGAGCCACTACAAGCTTGCATTACAAATTATTAACATAAAGTTTCATATATTAATATATGTGTAAGTTTTCTACAAGCAGCAGAGCCTTCTTACAAACTTTAATTCTCTTCTCTATTAACCAGTGATCAACAATAAGAAACAATTTAAGAAGTGATATTTCCAAATAAATTAATTAATTTGTTCATTCATTGTCTGTAAGCGCTTTTTCAGTTCAGGGTTGAGGTGATCCTACCCAGAATCAAAGAACACCCATTCAGCCATCAGCTGAACAACCTGCTGTTGTAAAGCTTAGTCAACATTAAGTGGCTCAATATCTCTTGAAAAACAGGGTTCTTCAGATAATTATGAAAATTAGCATCAATAACTGTTAAGTATCCCAAAGAATTCTCTAATTTTGATCACACATCTAAGTTTTTGGTTTAGTTCAAGGTCTTTGAAAATTCAATAAAATACAGTTTGTTCTCAGTATTTTTCTGTATTTATAAATTTCAAGTGAAAAGCAGAGTACATAAAACCATACCCAAACACTTGAATCAAATGCAGCACTCTTTAAAACAAAGAGAAAGAGACAACAGATTAAACAGCAGAAGTCACCAGAAATATTATATCCTTAGTCTTTAAATTGTAAAAATGAGCACGTTTTCCATCTCATGTATTTATAAGAGCACAATAGTTTGTACTGGATAGTACTTATCTTAACCGCTTAACCGGAAGAACTCCAGCAAATCAGAGGTGAGCAGACAGGAAAATGACTCCTGCCAAACACATCAGTAACTTGAGTTTCATTCTCACTCGGTGATGTAGAAATGTGGAGACGTGACTGAGATGCTGTTCAGAGAATGGTGTGGATTCGTATGGAGAGTAAGTTCCTGTATCGATCCTTTTCAGTGAAACAGCAAATAACATCATTCATCCTGTAATGATCTAATCTATTCTGTAGTTGTGTAATTTAGCTGCAATTTTGCAACCCAGTTTCAACCCAGTTTCAAAATTTACAACCCAGTTTCCAAAAACGGTTGGGGTATTGTGCAAAACGTAAATAAAAACCAAAATGCTATGATCTGCTAATCATTTAAACACCACATTCCTTCATTTAGAATAGTGCAACAAAAACATTCTAAATGTTGAAACTGAGAAAGTATATTGGTTTTGGAAAAAAATACTTGCACATTTTGAAATTAATGCCAGCAGCAGGCACCACTGCGTTCATCAATTATTTAGCCAAAATTTTGTAAACATTTAGGAACTGAGGAGACTGTAGCTGTAGTTTTGAAAGTAAACTGTTTTTTTAATTCTTACTTGTTCAGCTGCTCCACAGCTTGAGGTCTCCCTTAGATTGTTTGCTTCATAAAGCACTTGATGTTTTAAGCGTAAGTCACCCATGCCATCATGAATTCCTACTTTTGGACTGTGCGCTTATAACAACTTGGATGGTCGCTCCCACCTTTAGCCCAGAGCACACTGTCAGGAATGAGGGGCGGACTGACGGAGGCGGACGCACTCGCTAAAACACAGTATTTTTAATAAAGGAATAAAACAAAACAAAGACTTTAACAGAACGAAAACAAACAGGGAGCCAAGCAGGCAAAACTAAACACGGGGAGCTACACAGGGCAAACGGGACTGACAGACTAAAGAGTTAATGTAGTAACGATAAATGAAAAGAAACTACAACATGAAACAACGACTAGGAAAACAAAACAAAACAGACGGACAGACTAGAAAACATGACCGACTAGACAAAGGAGAAATGTTCAACAAACAGGATGTGAGACAAGAGGGCTTAAATCCATCCATTATCTGTAACCGCTTATCCAATTTAGGGTCGCGGGGGGTCCAGAGCCTACCTGGAATCATCGGGCGCAAGGCGGGAATACACCCTGGAGGGGGCGCCAGTCCTTCACAGGGCAACACAGACACACTCACACATTCACTCACACACTCACACCTACGGACACTTTCGAGTCGCCAATCCACCTGCAACGTGTGTTTTTGGACTGTGGGAGGAAACCGGAGCACCCGGAGGAAACCCACGCGGACACGGGGAGAACACACCAACTCCTCACAGACAGTCACCCGGAGCTGGAATCGAACCCACAACCTCCAGGCCCCTGGAGCTGTGTGACTGCGACACTACCTGCTGCGCCACCGTGCCGCCCAAGAGGGCTTAAATACAAGACATAAATGAGACACACCTGGACAGATAACGAGGAGGACGGGTTAACAGATGACACAGACGAGGAGGCGGAACAAAGGCAGGACAAGGGCAGAGACAAGAACCTAAACACAACATAGCCATGTGCTGAGAAAGAGCACATGACCGGGGAAAAACAGACACGACGAGACGAAGGCGTGACAGATGCCCCCCCATGAACGCGCAACTCCCGGGGCACGTACACCTAAACCCCCCAGGAGTTGGCACAAGAGAGGGCACGGAAAACAAGACAGACTAAGACCAGGAACCATGGGAGACAGGACTCAGGACAGGACGGGAACAGACACAGGAGCTGGGGACACGACAGGACCGAATATCTGAGACGGGACATGGGACATGACAGGTGACTGACAAAGGGGGGCAACAAGAGACTGGAACTGACTGGACAGGACAGGAGTGGACACATGAGACTTGACAAGAGACTGGGGTTGCACATTAGACAGGAACTGTGACAAGACAGGGGACTGAACAGGTTTGGGGACAGAAGACTGGACATGGACAGGTGACAGGACATGTGACTGAACATGAGACGGGACTTGAGACAAGACAGAGGGTTGAAACGGGGACTGGACAGGACTAACAGGGGACTGGACATGAGACAAGACAGAGGGTTGAAACAGGGACTTGACCGGAGACGGGACTTGAGACTGGACAGGGGGTTGAAACAGAGACTGGACAGAGCTGACAGGGGACTGGACAGGACTCACAGGAGACTGGACTGGACTTGGCAGGGGAACAGGGACCAAGACATTCAAGGGGACAGACACAAATACAGTGACAGGGACTGGGACAGAGACAAAGGCAGACACAGGCACTGGGACAAGGACAGAGACAGGAACCAGAACAGGGACAGACAGGGGAACCAATATAACAGGGGGATACCCGGGACTGGCAAATGTTTGTGGGGCAGTCTGAGGAACCAGCCTGGGCACAGTTCTGGGGATCGGCCCCGTAGTCCTAGGGACCGTCCCTCGGACACGACCAGGAGCGGCCGGAGCAGGTGGCGGAACGGCCGAAACCATAGTCACTGGGGCAGAAACGGCCACAGTCACGGGGACAGGAGCGGCCGTAGCCACAGTTACGGGGACAGGAGCGGCCGTAGCCACAGTCACGGGGACAGGAGAGGCTGAGGGAGCCGCCATTCCGAAGACAGGAGCGGCTGAGGGAGCCGCCATTCCGAAGACAGAAGCGGCTGAGGGAGCCGCCATTCCGAAGACAGAAGCGGCTGAGGGAGCCGCCATTCCGAAGACAGGAGGCCCTGCGACGACGTCCATGGAGACAGGGGAACCTGCGACGTCGTCCACGGAGGCAGGGGACCCTGCGACGTCGTCCACGGAGGCAGGGGAACCTGCAACGACGCCCACGGAGGCAGGGGAACCTGCGACGACGCCCACGGAGGCAGGAGAACCTGCGACGACGCCCACGGAGGCAGGGGAACCTGCGACGACGCCCACGGAGACAGGAGAAACTGCGACGACGTCCACGGAGGCAGAGGAATCTGCGACGTCGTCCACGGAGACAGGAGAAACTGCGACGACGTCCACGGAGGCAGAGGAATCTGCGACGTCATCCACGGAGGCAGGAGAAACTGTCACGACGTCCACGGAGGCAGAGGATTCTGCGACGTCATCCACGGAGACAGGAGAAACTGCGACGACATCCAAGGAGGCAGAGGAATCTGTGACGTCATCCACGGAGGCAGGAGGACCTGCGACGACGTCCACGGAGGCAGAGGAATTTGCGACGTCGTCCACGGAGACATGAGAGGCTGGCGTCGCGCTCACGAAGACAGGAGAGGCGCGCGCCGCGCTCACGAAGACAGGCGCGGCAGGAGGCGCCGCGTTCACAAGGACAGAAGCGGCTGCAGGCGCCGCGTTCATGAGGACAGAAGCGGCCGTTGGCGCCGCGTTCACGAAGATAGGCACGGCTGGAGGCGCCGTGCTCACGAGGACAGGAGCGGCTGGAGGCGCCGCTTTTACGAGGACAGGAGCGGCCGTTGGCCCAGGCTGGTTCCTCAGACTGCCCCACAAACATTTGCCAGTCCCGGGTATCCCCCTGTTATATTGGTTCCCCTGTCTGTCCCTGTTCATGAAGACAGGAGCGGCTGGAGGCGCCGCTTTTACGAGGACAGGGGTTTGTGCTGCTCGCCGGGCTCGCGCTGGAGCTGTAGAGGGTTTAGGGGGTTTCACAGGCGCACCCATTAGATCCCTCAGAGGTGCGCCCCTGTTAGCCCCACCTAAGTCGTCCTGAGGTTGGAGGCTAACAGCCCCTACCCTTAACCCCCCCCCAAAAAATTTCCCCGGACCTAAGGGGGTAATCCACCGTCGAGGGGGGGACTCCAGCACGCTTCTTCCGCCGACTCTTTCGACTCCCGCTGGCGCAACTACCCAATTCACGAGTCTACTCCTCAGGTATAGGATTCGGAACAGCGCCAGGCAGGAGCTGGAGCCGGCGACTCCATTCCGAGGCCGCTTTCAAAACCTCCCCCACAGGATCTTTGGGGCCTGTACGGAATGGAGTCCGGCGAATGGCACACCCCTTGAGAAACTAGTCCGTGCTAGCTGCGTCCATAGTTTAGTTCGAACATTCTGTCAGGAACGAGGGGCGGACTGACGGAGGCGGACGCACTCGCTAAAACACAGTATTTTTAATAAAGGAATAAAACAAAACAAAGAGACTTTAACAGAACGAAAACAAACAGGGAGCCTAGCAGGCAAAACTAAACACGGGGAGCTACACAGGGCAAACGGGACTGACAGACTAAAGAGTTAATGTAATAACGATAAATGAAAAGAAACTACGACATGAAACAACGACTAGGAAAACAAACACGGAGAAGCTGTGGAGACAGACGGACAGACTAGAAAACACAACCGACTAGACAAAGGAGAAAGGAGAAATGTTCGACAAACAGGACGTGAGACAAGAGGGCTTAAATACAAGACATAAATGAGACACCTGGACAGATAACGAGGAGGACGGGTTAACAGATGACACAGACGAGGAGGCGGAACAAAGGCAGGACAAGGGGCGGAGACAAGAACCTAAACAAAACATAGCCATGTGCTGAGAAAGAGCACACGACCGGGGAAAAACAGACACGACGAGACGAGGGCGTGACACACACAGCATCCATTACTTCCAAATAATTTAAAATTTAGATTTTTCAGACCACAGGACACTTTATCATGCCACCGCAATCCATCTTAAATGAGCTCAGGACCAGAGAAAATGACAGCATTTCTGTATCCTGTTTATTTGTGGTTTCTTTGAATTTTTGAATTTTAACTTGCATTTGTGGATGAAGCAACAAACTGTGTTCACAGACAGTGGTTTTGACTTGTGTTTCCGAGCCCATGCAGATACTAAGGCAATATATTGAGATACTATCTAATTATTTTGAGACAGTATCTCATGATATTAAATAATAAGTCAATGCATTGAGATATAGTATACAATCTCAATATATTGACTTAGTATCTCAAAATAATTAGATCCTATCTCAATATATTGATGTTTTAACTCAAAATAATGAGATGCTATCACCATATATTGACTTAGTATCTCAAAATTGTGAGATAGCAAATTGCATACTAATGAAAAATAAAACTAGTGCCTTTTTTGTATTATTTTATCTGGTGGGAATAGACTTCCATATAAAACAACATACCATCTAATAGAAATTAAAGACTGGAAGAGACTTTAACAGTGATACCCAGTACCTCCATTAAAAACTTTGACTGTTATAGTTGACACCAATAAGTCTAATACAGTCAAAATGGCGCTTTCCACTTATTCAATACTACCAAAAATCTTCATATTTTATGCTGAAATTACACAGTAAGACTAGTCCATACGTGTATAAGTTTCGGTCTAGAATACTGCAATGCTCTCCTGGCACGAAGCTCGTGCAAAGTGTTACACAAGTTTCATATAGTTCAAAATGCAGTAGCGAGAGTGCTCACTAGAACTAGAAAAAGTGTCCATATAACCCCAGTTCTCTGATTATTGCAATGCTCTCCTGGCAGGAAACTCATACAAAGTGTTACACAAGTTTAATTTAGTTAAACATGCAGCAGCGAGAGTGCTCACTAGAGCTAGAAAATGTGTCTATATAACCCCAGTTCTCTGCCCCTAAAACTAGCATTTTCAAAGTGTGGAGCGCAGGTGGGGTGCAAAGAATCTGAAGAAATTAGCATTCAGTGTCTGTCTTTATTAATGACTTTCTGTTTTGCCAATTAAACTTACTCAGTAAAAAGCACCAATTCACAAGGTATTAATTAATAGCCCTTAAATATACTAAAAGACCATAATATAGGAGAAATACATAGCTTGCTTGTAAACAAAATATGCTTTTTCTTTTCTTTTCAAACTTTATTGCAGCTTTTTTTGGTAGCTTGAGATTTGACTGTTACAGTTGACACCAATGAATCCAATAAAGTCAAAACGGCACTTTCATTATTCAATAGTACCAAAATTCTGCATATTTTATCCTGAAATTACACTGCAAAACTAGTCTAGCAAAACTGTTTTGTTTTATTTATATGCTTTCTGTAATTAACTGTGGAATAACCCAACAGGAAAGCTTCAAAGAAACAAGTTTTATGCCAATATCATGCTTTTAAGAGAATTAATTAAGTCAGGTTCTTAGGACTAAGCTCTACCCAGAACCTCTGGGGCTTTCACCAGTGGCTCTACCAAACCCTCAGGATCCAGTCAGAGTACAGGCCCCTCCTTTGGGAAGGAGTTAGAGTTCCACTGAATAGGGCTCTCACAGACAATGAATCTTCATGAAGTGTTCAGCAGGAATTCAGGAGTCTGCCCTGAGGCTAACCCAGCAAGTGGACACCTCTACAATAGGGCATCCAGTCTGCTACAGCACTGCTACAGATGGTCTGTGCACCATCAGTGTCTGCACCTGTCTGAAATGGGCTAATTTAACATGATGCATTCACATGCAGTGTTGTCGGAGGGCAATTTTCTCATGAAGTTTGAAGAAAAGTGGTAAGGAACTTTACCTTGGCCTACACTTTCTATATATTTGTGTTTTATAGTCATCAGTTTTTAACAAATATTCAGTTACACTTAATAAGTATATGTAATAATTTGAAGGCAAGATTTATTTATGGCTTTTCTTCATTCATTTATTTAAATCATAATTTTCAGTATTACACAATCTTCACTTTTTCCAATATAAGTTCAATCAGTTTTGAAAGTGATGCAGGTTCTCAGTGAAACATCTAGATCTTCATTTATTTTGGAACTGCATTTTTCCTTAAGCCTGTAAAAAAGAAAAAAATATTATGGACATGAGAAATCACATCAGTTCATATTTATTTATATCCAAACATTTGCAGACACACTTTATAATAAGTGATTTCATCTAAAATCGATGTACTTCTCCATGCCCATGCTTGAGTTAGAGTGCAAAGAGACGTGTTCTTTGGGATAAATATGTGATCAAAAACTAATCACCCTAAATCAGTTTTTAACCTTACTAACGTTTATGAATATAAACAATTCCTCTTCACAACATTATTCAAACATCTAGTGCAATGACTCCCTGGAAAAGCAGAGGCTACAAAAAGGGGAAAAACATCTAATGAGTGCAGCTATGTTCAGAGTTTTAAATATTTCTGAATGAGCAAGAGCCCACAATTGTTTGGCAAGATTGTGTATGTAAGCTTTATAAATAAGTTCATGTATGTTTGGGTTCTGTTTTATACCATTTCACTTTCGTCTACGTGGCCAAAGGTAGATCCCTCCACTTGGACCTTTTCTCCGAGATTCAAGCGCAGATTTGGCTCCAGGAGTCACAAATAACTGTTGGTAAAAGCAAAAGATAAACAGTTCACAGACATCAGCTGTTCTTGCTAAACTCCTGTATTCTTAAGTTCAGTTTCAAGTAGGGAATTTTGCGTTTAAATCAAGAGACAGGTGACCAATGTACATAACACATTTATAGCTACCTTTATCTTACAGCTAAGTTTATCTTCAGGCTGAGTATGTTACTAACATACCTCTCGATCACTTAGAATACTGTCTTTGAGAAATCATATACTGGATAAATAATAACAATAAAAATCAGTAACAAAACTGAACTAATCCTCATCAGTTCAAAATAGAATAGTTTGTAAATAGAATCAGTAGTTTCAACCCATGACCTACACATTAGCTCCCTTGTAAAAACCTGATTCTTCCACATATGAAACAGCAAATATCAGATCATCCCTCTCACAGTCTGCTGCTGATAAACTCATCCATGCGTTCATCTCAAACCATCTTGATTACTGTCTCCTCCCTAGAATTAATCCATTTTCTCTCCATAAGCTCCAGATGGTTCAAAACAAATACTGAGGAGACTAGATTTAAGAAAATCCATTTTCTGATGGAAGGTTAACGTTGGTAAAAGAAGTCTAAAAGACAGCAGTTCAAATATGATTCAAAGAGACAAGATGGGACCATAAACAAACACAAGATCAGGTGACTCGAAAACTTTAACTATTTAATAGCAACTCTTTGATCTGAGAAAACTCAGATCTGAAACAATCCAATAGAGTTTCTGTTTGTTCTTTGTCATTGTTTTTAAATGAGGTTTGTTTTGCTAGATATCCATTTGTGTCTAAATTTCTTCTAATTTCTTTTACAATGGTGTTTAATAAAAGGAAAAATTCACACACTGCCCTACATCTTCACCTCATTCATTTACAAACTGAACACCAGCACAGTAATTATTAAATAAAAACTGTCCCTATAGATTTTACAGGAATTCTCATTCATCAGCTTCACATAAAGCCCTATTTAAATACAGCTTATTGTTAGCCTGAGTCTAAACCTGTGCCTAGTCTGAGACTAAAAGATAAAAATTCATACTTACGCCTCCTGGCATTGTTTCCCCATAATCCTTAAACAGACAAATAGAAACGAGTCAGTACAAGCTTGCATTACAAATTATTAACATTCGATTTCATATATTAATATATGTGTATGTTTTCTACAAGCAGCAGAGCCTTCTTACAAACTTTAATTCTCTTCTCCATTTACCAGTGATCAACAATAAGAAACAATTCAAGAAGTGATATTTCAAAATTAATTAATTAATTTGTTCAGTCATTGTCTGTGAGTGGTTTTTCAGTTCAGGGTTGAGGTGATTCTACCCAGAATCAGAGAACATCCATTCAGTCATCATCTAAACAACCTGCTGTGGTAAAGCTTAGTCAACACTAAGTGCCTCAATATCTCTTGAAATACAGGGTTCTTCAGATAATTATGAAAATTAGCACCAATATCTGTTAAGTATCCCAAAATATTCTGTCATTTTGATCACATAGCTAAGTTTTTGGTTTAGTTTTGTTTTTGTATTTGTTTTTTTCTTGCTTTAGCTACATCCCTCCTGTTCATGTTAGAATATTTTCAAATTGGGATGGACAAGGTCTTTGAAAATTCAATAAAACACAGTTTGTTCTCAGTATTTTTCTGTATTTATAAATTTCAAGTGAAAAGCAGAGTACATAAAACCATACCCAAACACTTGAATCAAATGCAGCACTCTTTAAAACAAAGAGAAAGAGACAACAGATTAAACAGCAGGAGTCACCAGAAATATCATATCCTTAGTCTTTAAATGGTAAAGATGAGTATTATTTCCATCTCATGTATTTATAAGAGCACAATAGTTTGTACTGGATAGTACTTATCTTACCCACTTAACCGGAAGAACTCCAGCAAAGCAGAGGTGAGCAGACAGGAAAATGACTCCTGCCAAACACATCAGTAACTTGAGTTTCATTCTCACTCGGTGATGTAGAAATGTGGAGATGTGACTGAGATGCTGTTCAGAGAATGGTGTGGATTCATATGGAGAGTAAGTTCCTGTGTCGATCATTTTCAGTGAAACAGCAAATAACATCATTCATCCTGTAATGATCTAATCTATTCTGTAGTTGTGTAATCTATAGCTGCAGCTTTGGAAAAAACTCTTTTTCTGATAACACAAACGGAAACAACAAAAAATGATATTGTTTGTCTAAACCTTTGCAGACCTTCCTTATAGTCACTGACTTCAGCTGAATAAAGTTACATCCAGTGAGACACAAATTCAGTTGTGCAAATAAACCATTTACAATCTCCATGAGTCAGAAACACTTTGAGGCAGCTACAGTCATTCAGTCCAATTCAATGCAATTTTGGTCCCCCCTTAATTTAGGAGATATGAGCTGTTCTCCAGGAAAAAGGCATTTGCATCAGCAGATAGCAAACAAGATTCAAATTTACAACCCAGTTTCCAAAAACAGTTGGGGTATTGTGCAAAACGTAAATAAAACCAAAATGCTATGATCTACTAATCATTTAAACACCACATTCCTTCATTTAGAATAGTGCAACAAAAACGTTCTAAATGTTGAAACTGAGAAAGTATATTGGTTTTGAAAAAAAAAACACTTGGACATTTTGAAATCGATGCCTACAATAGGTACCACTGCGTTCATCAATTCTTTAACCAAAATTTTGTAAACATTTAGGAACTGAGGAGAATGTAGCTGTAGTTTTGAAAGTAAACTGTTTTTTCGATTCTTACTTGTTCAGCTGCTCCACAGCTTGAGGTCTCCATTAGGTTTTTTGCTTCATAAAACACTTGATGTTTTAAGCCTAAGTCACCCATGCCATCATGAATTCCAACTTTTGGACTGTGCGCTTATAACAACTCAGATGGTCCCTCCCACCTTTAGCCCAGAGCACACAGCATCCATTGTTTCCAAATAATTTCAAATTTAGATTTTTCAGACCACAGGACACTTTACCATGCCACTGCAATCCATCTTAAATGAGCTCAGGACCAGAGAAAATCACAGCATTTCTGTATCCTGTTTATTTGTGGTTTCTTTGAATTTTAACTTGCATTTGTGGATGAAGCAACAAACTGTGTTCACAGACAGTGGTTTTGATTAGTGTTTCCGAGCCCATGCAGTGATTTTCACTACAGAAACATGTCTTGTTTTAGTGCAGCGCTGTCTGAAGATGTAAAAACTGCAGCCAGATTATGCTGGGTATGGGCCTCAACATTTGCATATGGAGATTTCTCTGAATTCTCTGAAGATTTTAATGGTATTATGTGCCATACATCATGATATCCCCAAACACCTTACTATTTTAAGAGACATTACCCTTGAATTATATCACTGATTGCCAACACAGTCTTACACAGAGTCAAGTAACAGACCTGCTGTCAATTAACTTCTTTCTTTTTTATTTGATTCCTTTTTTTGTTTGTAGGATGAAACAACTTACCAAATTTTTGCGAAACTTTGAGAATGTGTTGCTGACATCAAATTCAAAGTGGGCAAATGTCAAATATGTAATGTTTGAATTTTTTTTTTTCTTGTATTTTAAATTAAATATAAGACAAGAACAATCATCTGACAACACAACACCATTAGACCTTAAGAGTAATTAGGGTTATTTACAGCACTACTTCAAAGCAGCATACTATTAATAATAATGATGTAGAATAATACTTAAGTATACTACTCTAGGGGCTCTTTCCCAGATATGTCTAACAACTGAGACAAATGGAAAACTGTCAATCACATTAAAATTTAAAAGGTAGCTTGCGTTATGATTTTAATGCTAACTCAACTGAATGCATAATAATTAAATGCATTTTCCTATAGACACCAGAGTGTACTAATAAGCCTAGTACACTACATTTGGTCTTACCCACATAGATCGGATATCATCCCAAAGTGGAACACTCTTGAAAAACAAACAGAATCAGACAACAATGAACACACCAATGATGCTAAAATGCATAGACACTGAACTACAGTGAAAAATGACCACAGTCATTAGACGACCAGCTTAGTGAACATCTTCAGAAGATTTCTGTAAACTTCATTTGTGGTCTGCCTGGACTGGAACTAATACAGAATAATGGCTGTCTACATTAACTGATCCAAAGCAGAGCACAGAATATGTGAAGGCAGAATGGGTGTGAATGAGTTGAGAATATTTAAATTAAATGTCTAAAAATGTAAATAAAAGGTACAAACCGGATTCCAATAAAGTTGGGACACTAAACAAATTGCGAATAAAAACTGAATGCAATGATGTGGAGGTGCCAACATCTAATATTTTATTCAGAATAGAACACAAATCACAGATCAAAAGTTTAAACTGAGAGAATGTATCATTTTAAGGGAAAAATACGTTGTTTCAAAATTTCATGGCATCAACAAATCCCAAAAAAGTTGGGACAAGGCCATTTTTACCACTGTGTGGCATCCCCCCTTCTTCTTACAACACTCAACAGACGTCTGGGGACAGAGGAGACCAGTTTCTCAAGTTTAGAAATAGGAATGCTCTCCCATTCATGTCTAATACAGGCCTCTAACTGTTCAATCGTCTTGGGCCTTCTTTGTCGCACCTTCCTCTTTATGATGCACCAAATGTTCTCTATAGGTGAAAGATCTGGACTGCAGGCTGCCATTTCAGTACCCGGATCCTTCTCCTACGCCATGATACGCCACTACATAGCCATGATGTTGTGATTGCTGCAGAATGTGGTCTGGCATTATCTTGTTGAAAAATGCAGGGTCTTCCCTGAAAGAGATGACATCTAGATGGGAGCATATGTTGTTCTAGAACCTGATCATAGTTCTCTGCATTAATGGTGCCTTTCCAGACATGCAAGCTGCCCATGCCACCAGCACTCATGCAACCCCATACCATCAGTGATGCAGGCTTCTGAACGGAGCGTTGATAACAACTTAAGTTATCCTTGTCCTCTCTGGTCTGGATGAAATGGCATCCCAGTGTTCCATAAAGAACTTAAAATCATGACTCATCTGAACACTAGATAGATAAATAGATAGTTAGATAGTTAGATAGATAGATAGATAGATACTTTATTGATCCCCAGGGGAAATTCAAGGTCTCAGTAGCTTACAGACATCACATACAACAATCACTAAACAGCAATGGACTAAAAGTTAAAAAAAAAAAAAAAGAAAACCCTAAAACTAATATCAAAATCAAATACCCAAGAAGTTGACATAGTGTGCTTAAGAATAATCAATCAATCAATCATCAGAATAATCAAACATAGCCTGGCAAGAATCTGTGATACTGTTAGCAGCTGAGGATGATCTCTTGAGTGCAGCATATGGTTTAAAATTTGAAAAAGTGTGAATAGTGCAAAGGATATGGAATGTGCAATATACGCAATAGTACAGTGCAATAACAGTGCAGTTTCAGAATTAGAAATAAATATATTAAATAAAAGAGTGCAAGGCAAGGCAATTCAGTGCAATGTACCTGTATTAAGTATAAACCTGCTATTGTAGCTGTCAGATTAAGGTACACATGAGGTAGATGAGTTGGTTGACTTGTCCAGTGGTTGACCTGTCTATTGTCCAGTTAGGTACATATTTGCAAATATGGAGGAGGTGGAGGTGGTGGTGGTGTTGGATGGGCAGACAGACTATGCAGAGAAGTCCATCTCTCCTCTACCCTTTAGTGAAGCATTGAACAGCTCAATAGCCCTGGGGACAAATGACTTCCTCAATCTGTCAGTTGAGCCTGGAAGTGAGCGAAGTCTCCAGCTGATCAAGCTCTTCTGCTTAGTTATGATACGGTGGAGTGGATGGCACTCATTGTCCAAGATGCTAATCAGTTTGTTCAGGGTCCTCTTGGTTGATATGGAAGTGATGCACTCCAGTTCAGCACCCACCACAGAGCCAGCTTTCTTAACCAGCCTGTCTAGTCGCCCAGCATCCCTCTTCTTTATGCTTCCTCCCCAGCCTACCACAGCATAAAAGAGGACACTGGCAACAACAGTCTGGTAAAACATCCTGAGGAGCTTGCTGCAGACATTGAAGGACCCCAACCTCCTCAGGAAGTACAGCCTGCTCTGCCCTTTCTTGTAGAGAACAGTCTTCCATTTTGCCACACTCCATTTTAAAAAGACCCCTGGCCCAGTGCAAACATCTGAACTTGTGGAGCTTGCTGAGAAATGGCTTCCTCTTTGCACTGTAGAGTTTCAGCTGGCAATGGCAGATGGCACAGTGGATTGTGTTCACTGACAATGCTTTCTGGAGATATTCCGGAGCCCATTCTGTTATTTCCTTGACAGTGGCATTCCTGTTTGAGGTTCAGTGACGTTTAAGGGCCCAGAGATCACGAGCATCCAGTAGAGTTTTACGGCCCTGACCCTTACGCACAGCAATTGTTCCAGATTCTCTGAATCTTTTGATGATGTTATGGATGGTTGATGATGATAACGTAAAAGTCTTTGCTATTTTACGCTGGGTAACACCATTCTGGTATTGCTGCACTATCTTTCTGCGCAACAATGGTGGAATTGGTGATGCTCTTACCATCTTGGCTTCAGAGAGACACTGACACTCTGAGAAGCTCTTTTTATACCCAGTCATGTTGTCAATTGACCTAATTAGTGTTAATTGGTCTTCCAGCTGTTCGTTATATGCTCAATCTCCTTTTTCGAGCCACTTATTGCTACTTGTCCCAACTTTTTTGGGATTTGTTGACACTGTGAAATTTTGAATCAACATATTTTTCCTTTAAAATGTTACATTTACTCAGATTAAACTTTTGATCTGTCATCTATGTCCTATTTCGAATAAAATATTGACATTTGTCATCTCCACATCATTGCATTCAATTTTTATTCACAATTTGTTTAGTGTCCCAACGTTTTTGGAATCCGGTTTGTACATTTGGTATATAATGTTTTCTTTAGAGTCTTTTTTGATCGAAACCAACAAACTTATTCATCATATTTTTTTAAATAAAATATAAAATTCAATGGTTTGGCATTTTACCCAAATGTAGATGAGTATGAAAGACCGTATTAAAGATATACACTGTCTCAGAATTAAGTGATTCTTTCAACAGAATGTGCTTCTGAAAGGTTTTGTAGTGGGTAGAGTCAGTACATTAGTAGATAGTTATGGTGGCTGAAACGAGTAAATAAGTAAGTTATCTATTTTTCACCCTTTCTGCTCTGTCATTTGGTAGAGTAATCCATAAGCATTGTATTCCACTGCTATGTGTGTGACACTCAACCATATATATCAACAAAACCTAATGATGTTACTTGTTTACCTAAAATGTTGGAAACCTGTTTCTGCCACATAAAGTAATTTTAAAAAATGATTTTTCATTAATATGCAAGATGCTATCTCAATATTTCAAAATGCTATCTCATTATTTTGAGATACCAAGTCAATATATTGAGATACTATTTCATTATTTTGAGACAGTATCTCATTATATTAAATAAAAAGTCAATACATTCAGATATTGTATACAATCTCAATATATTGACTTAGTATCTCAAAATAATTTTTTCCTATCTCAATATATTGATGTGTTATCTGAAAATACTGAGATAGTATCACCATATATTTAGTTAGTATCTTAAAATTTTTAGATAGCAAATTGCATATTAATGAAAAATAAAACTAGCGCCTTTTTTGTATTATTTTATGTGGTGGGAATAGTCTTCCATATAAAACAACATGCCATCTAATAGAAATTAAAGACTGGAAGATGATAAATTTTCTTCTTAAAATGGAAATAACAATTGGATATCAGAATTGAAAATTAAATCAGAAATACTTCTATTAATTTTGATAATTTAACAGTAATACCCAGTACCTTCATTAAAAACTTAGTTGTAGCTTGAGATTTGACTCCAATAAGTCTAATACAATCAAAATTACGCTTTCCACTAATTCAATACTACCAAAAATCTGCATATTTCATGCTGAAATTACACAGTAAAACTAGTCCATACATGTGTAAGTTTAAGGCTAGATTACTGCAATGCTCTCCTGGCAGGAAGCTCGTGCAAAGTGTTACACAAGTTTAATTTAGTTAAAAATGCAGCAGCGAGAGTGATCACTAGAGCTAGAAAATGTGTCTATATAACCCCAGTTCTCTGCCCCTAAAACCAGCATTTCTCAAAGTGTGGAGCGCAGGTGGGGTGCAAAGAATCTGAAGAAATTAGCATTTAATGGCTGTCTTTATTAATGCCTTTCTGTTTTGCCAATTAAACTTACTCAGTAAAAAGCACCATATCACAAGGTATTGATTAATAGCCCTTAAATATATTAAAAGACCACAATATACGAGAAATATGTAGCTTGCCTTTAAACAAAATATGATTTTTTTCTTTTCAAACTTTATAAGCTTTTATTTTGGTAGCTTGAGATTTGACTCTTACAGTTGACACCAATAAATTCAATAAAGTCAAAACAGCACTTTCCTTATTCAATAGTACCAAATTCTGCATATTTTATCCTGAAATTATACAGCAAAACTAGTCTAGCAAAACTGTATTGTTTTATTCATATGCTTTGTGCAACAAACTGTGGAATAACCCAACAGGAAAGCTTCAAAGTACATGTTTTATTTCAATATCATGCTTTTAACAGAATTAATGAAGTCTAAGTTTAAGGACTAAGCTCCACCCTAATCCCTGGGGCCTATCACCAGCGGCTGGGTCGAATCTCTAAGGGTCCAGTCAGAGCACGGGCTCCTCCTTTGGGAAGGAGTTAGAGTTCCACTGAAAAAGGATGCATTCTCATGCGGTGTTGTCGGAGGGCAATTCTCTCATAAAGCTTGAAGAAAAGTGGTAAGCAATTTTACAGTGGCCTCAACTTTCAATATATTTGTGTTTAATAGTCATCAGTTTTCAAAAAATATTCAGTTGCAGTTAAATAAATATATATAATAATAATATTCATTATAAATAAATATTCATTTATTTAAATCATAATTTTCAATATTACACAATCTTCACTTTTTCCAATATAAGTTAAATCAGTTTTGAAAGTGATGCAGGTTCTCAGTGAAACATCTAGATCTACATTTATTTTGGAACTGCATTTGTACTTGAGCCTGTAAAAAAGAAAAAAATATTATGGACATGAGAAATCCCACCAGTTCATATTTATTTATATCCAAACATTTGCAGACACACTTTATAATAAGTGATTTCATCTAAGATTGATGTACTTCTCCATGCCCATGCTTGAGTTAGAGTGTAAAGAGACCTGTTCTTTGGGATAAATATGTAATCAAAAACTAATCACCCTAAATCAGTATTTAACCTTACTAACGTTTATGAATAATAAACAATTCCTCTTCACAACATTATTCAAACATCTAGTGCAATGACTCCCTGGAAAAGCAGAGACTACAAAAGGGGAAAATCATCTAATGAGTACAGCTATGTCATCATCATTTTTTTTTTCATCATTTTCTTCTCCGCTTCTCCATTTCAGGGTCGCGGTTACAGCTATGTTCAGAGTTTTAAATATTTCTGAATGAGCAGGAGCCCACAAATGTTTGGCAAGATTGTGTATGTAAGCTTTATAAATAAGTTCATGTATGTTTGGGTTCTGTTTTATACCATTTCACTTACGTCTACGTGGCCAAATGTAAAACCCTTCACTTTGACCGCCTGTCCGAGATTCAAGCGCAGATTGGGCTCCAGGAATCACAAATGACTGTTGGTAAAAACAAAAGATAAACAGTTCACAGACATCAGCTGTTCTTGCTAAACTCCTGTATTCTTAAGTTCAGTTTCAAGTAGGGAATTTTGTGTTTAAATCAAGAGACAGGTGACCAATGTACATAACACATTTATAGTTACCTTTATCTTACAGCTAAGTTTATCTTCAGACTGAGTAAGTTACTAACCTACCTCTCCATCACTTAGAATCATATCTTTGAGAAATCAGATACTGGATAAATAATAACAATAAAAAAAACTGTAACAAAACTGAACTAATCCTCATCCGTTAAAAATAGAATAGTTTGTAAATAGAATCAGTAGTTTCAGTCTCTCCGAATTGGCAATGTTGTTGTTCAAAACGTGTGGTTATACCGGAATCCTGCCCATAACCTACACATTAGCTCCCTTGTAAAAACCTCATTCTTTCACCTACGAAACAGCAAAAATCAGATCATCCCTCTCACAGTCTGCTGCTGATAAACTCATCCATGTGTTCATCTCAAACCATCTTGATTACTGTCTCCTCCCTGGAATTAATCCTTCTTCTCTCCATAAGCTCCAGATGGTTCAAAACTCAGCAATACACCTTCCTACCTACACCTGCTTGCATCAACACATTACACCTGTCCTTTATAATCTTCACTGGCTCCCTGTTAAATACAGTATTTAATTTAAAATCATGTTGATCATGTATAAAGCCTTACATAAACCAACCTTTTCCTACCTCTCAGACCTTCTTCAGCCCTATAGACCCTCCCAAACCCTTAGATCTTCCACCACCGGCAAACTATCCATTGCGTTACAACACTTTTAGCCTGATCAAATGGTAGGTTTTGGCTTTTTGTTTATGCTGGCTAACAGTGAAAAGTAACTAGTGCAGTCGTACAATTAAGCAGCATAGTCCATCCAGTAGAGGCCTTTCATCTACCTGCAAATTTATGAAGCTCTTTTGTTGTGTAGACTGTTGTTTGTGGTCTTAGTGTGGTTTAAATTGTGCCACCCCTATGCTGCATGTATGTTTATTCGTGACTTCATGGTGAGTCAAGAACTTATCTAGGTATGTTAAACAATGTGTTTTAAGTTATTATACTGGTGACAGATTGCATGTAGTCATTTTATGTGGTTGTGTGTGTGCATTTAGGTATATGTGTATATGCATACACATGTATTGTTTATTATGATAATGATTCATTAGTATTATAATATTTATTATTATCTTAATTGATATGTTAGTGATGTTACACATGCCAAGCTATTTATTTATTTTTTTTTGTTATTCATTGATATAATATGCCTACATTTTTATAGAGAATGGCTGTGGTGTAAAATGATGGGTATCTTTCTTTTTAGAGTGTGGCTACAGCCTGGGTGCTTGCAGGCCTTTGTTTTTCCTCCACTGTTTAATTTGTTTATATAAATGACTGACACTTTGTATTTGCTGGTTTACATTTGAAGTGGATTGTATTTCCCTGAAATCTGATTATACAGTTGTGTACTGACACATCTCTTTTTATTATTCTATTACTTAAGAATTCTTTTTAAATAGTAGTAAAGCGTGGGAATTTGACATCTTACATTGCAGCAGTTTATTAATTACATGTTATATAATCTAAATCCCACACTGTGTTTAGTAGTATCTTTTTATATTAAAGTATTTCCTGTTTTTAACATTTTTAAATGTAAAAAAAAGACAAGATTAAATAAAAGCAAAAATTGTCTTAACTGCTGTGCCCTTAGTTTCAAATATATCTAATAATGTGATTGCCTGATTTATTTACAGCACAATAGAGTAGTGAAATCATTACTATGAAGTTAAAGAACAGCATTTAGTGTTGCACACATCAGATCAATTCATTAATTCTCCTGTTTTACCTGACATACAGAGAGCTGTTCATAAGTCAGAAACCAACCAATGGTCCTAAGTAAAATTTACTATTACTGAGGAGACTAGAATTAAGAAAATCCATTTGCTGATGGAAGGTTAACGTTGGTAAAAGAAGTCTAAAAGACAGCAGTTCAAATATGATTCAAAGAGACAAGATGGGACCATAAACAAACACAAGATCAGGTGACTCGAAAACTTTAACTATTTAATAGCAACTCTTTGATCTGAGAAAACTCAGATCTGAAACAATCCAATAGTCTTTCAGTTTGTTCTTTGTCATTTTTAAATGAGGTTTGTTTTGCTAGTTTTCTATTTGTGTCTTAATTTCTTCTAATTTCTTTTACAATGGTGTTTAATAAAAGGAAAAATTCACACACTGCCCTACATCTTCACCTCCTTCATTTACAAACTGAACACCAGGACAGTAATTATTAAATAAAAACTGTCCCTATAGATTTTACAGGAATTCTCATTCATCAGCTTCACATAAAGCCCTATTTAAATACAGCTTATTGTTAGCCTGAGTCTAAACCTGTGCCTAGTCTGGGACTAATAGATAAAAATTCATACTTACGCCTCCTGGCATTGTTTCCCCATAATCCTGAAACAGACAAATAGAAACGAGTCACTACATGCTTGCATTACAAATTATTAACATAAAGTTTCATATATTAATATATGTGTATGTTTTCCACAAGCAGCAGAGCCTTCTTACAAACTTTAATTCTCTTCTCTATTAACCAGTGATAAACATATCAAAAAACAATTTAAAAAGTTATATTTTAAAATTAATTAACTAGTTTGTTCATTCGTTGTCTGTCATTCATTGTCTGTTCATTCATCATCTGAACAACCTGCTGTTGTAAAGCTTAGTCAACATTAAGTGGCTCAACATCTCTTGAAAAAAAGGGTTCTTCAGATAATTATGGAAATTAGCACCAACAACTGTTAAGTATCCCAAAGTATTCTGTCATTTTGATCACACAGCTAAGTTTTTGGTTTAGCTTGGTTTTGTTTTTTCTTGCTTTATCTACATCCCTCCTGTTCATGTTAGAATATTTTCAAATTGGGATGGACAAGGTCTTTGAAAATTCAATTAAACACAATTTGTTCTCAGTATTTTTTTGTATTTAAAAATTTAAAGTGAAAAGCAGAGTACATAAAATCATGCACAAACACTTGAATCAAATGCAGCACTCTTTAAAACAAAGAGAAAGAGACAACAGATTAAACAGCAGAAGTCACCAGAAATATCATATCCTTAGTCTTTAAATGGTAAAAATGAGTATTATTTCCATCTCATGTATTTATAAGAGCACAATACCTTGTACAGGATGCTACTTATCTTACCTGCTTAACCGGAAGAACTCCAGCAAAGCAGAGGTGAGCAGACAGGAAAATGACTCCTGCCAAACACATCAGTAACTTGAGTTTCATTCTCACTCGGTGATGTAGAAATGTGGAGATGTGACTGAGATGCTGTTCAGAGAATGGTGTGGATTTGTATGGAGATTAAGTTCCTGTATCGATCCTTTTCAGTGAAACAGCAAATAACATAATTCATCCTGTAATGATCTAATCTATTCTGTAGTTGTGTAATTTAGCTGCAACTTTGAAAAACTTTTTTTCTGATAACACAAACGGAAACAACAAAAAATTATATTGTTTGTCTCAAAATTTGCAGACCTTCCTTATAGTCACTGACTTCAGCTGAATAAGGTTACATTCAGTGAGACACAAATTCAGTTGTGCAAATAAACCATTTACAATCTCCATGAGTCAGAAACACTTTGAGGCAGCTACAGTCATTCAGTCCAATTCAATGCAATTTTGGTCCCCCCTTAATTTAGGAGATATGAGCTGTTCTCCAGGAAAAAGGCATTTGCATCCGCAGATAGCAAACAAGATTCAAATTTACAACCCAGTTTCCAAAAACAGTTGGGGTATTGTGCAAAACGTAAATAAAAACAAAATGCTATGATCTACTAATCATTTAAACACCACATTCCTTCATTTAGAATAATGCAACAAAAACATTCTAAATGTTGAAACTGAGAAAGTATATTGGTTTTGGAAAAAAATACTTGCACATTTTGAAATTGATGCCTACAATAGGTACCACTGCGTTCATCAATTCTTTAACCAAAATTTTGTTAACCTTTAGGAACTGAGGAGACTGTAGCTGTAGTTTTGAAAGTAAACTGTTTTTTCAATTCTTTCTTGTTCAGCTGCTCCACAGCTCAAGGTCTCTTTTAGGTTTTTTGCTTCATAATGCACTTGATGTTTTCAGAGTAAGTCACCCATGCCATCATGAATCCCAACTTTTGGACTGTGCGCTTACAACAACTCGGATGGTCCCTCCCACCTTTAGCCCAGAGCACACAGCATCCATTATTTCCAAATAATTTCAAATTTAGATTTTTCAGACCACAGGACACTTTACCATGCCACTGCAATCCATCTTAAATGAGCTCAGGACCAGAGAAAATGACGACATTTCTGTATCCTGTTTATTTGTGGTTTCATTGAATTTTTGAAATTTAACTTGCGTTTGTGGATGAAGCAACAAACTGTGTTCACAGACAGTGGTTTTGATTAGTGGTTCCGAGACCATGCAGTGATTTTCACTACAGAAACGTGTCTTGTTTTAATGCAGAGCTGTCTGAAGATGCAAAAACCGCAACCAGATGATGCTGGGTATGGACCTCATCATTTGCATATGGAGATTTCTCTGAAGATTTTAATGATATTATGTGCCATATATCATGATATCCACAAACATCTTACTATTATAAGAGACATTACCCTTGAATTATATCACTGATTGCCAACACAGTCTTACACAGAGTCGAGTAACAGACCTGCTGCCATTTAAATTCATTCTTTTTTTATTTGATTCTGTTTTTTTTTGTTTGTAGGATGAAACAACTTACCAATTTTTCGCCCAACTTTTTGAGAATGTGTTGCTGACATCAAATTCAAAGTGGGCAAATGTCAAATATGTAATGTTTGAAATATTTTCTTTCTTGTATTTTAAATTAAATATAAGACAAGAACAATCATCTGACAACACAACACCATTAGACCTTAAGAGTCATTAGGGTTAATTACAACACTACTTCAAAGCAGCATACTATTAATAATAATGATGTAGAATAATACTTAAGTATACTACTCTAGGGGCTCTTTCCCAGATATGTCTAACAACTGAGACAAATGGAAAACTGTCAATCACATTAAAATTTAAAAGGTAGCTTGCGTTATGATTTTAATGCTAACTCAACTGAATGCATAATAATTAAATGCATTTTCCTATAGGCACCAGAGTGTACTAATAAGCCTAGTACACTACATTTGGTCTTACCCACATAGATCGGATATCATCCCAAAGTGGAACACTCTTGAAAAACAAACAGAATCAGACAACAGTGAACACACCAATGATGCTAAAATGCATAGACACTGAACTACAGTGAAAAATGACCACAGTCATTAGACGACCAGCTTAGTGAAAATCTTCTGAAGATTTCTTTAAACTTCATTTGTGGTCTGCCTGGACTGGAACTAATACAGAATAATGGCTGTCTACATTAACTGATCCAAAGCAGAGCACAGAATATGTGAAGGCAGAATGGGTGTGAATGAGTTGAGAATATTTAAATTAAATGTCTAAAAATGTAAATAAAATGTACATTTGGAATATGATGTTTTCTTTAGAGTCTTTTTTGATTGAAACCAACAAACCTCTTCACCATATTTTTTTTAATAATATATGAAATTTAATGGTTTGGCATTTTACCCAAATGTAGATGAGTATGAAAGACAGTATTAAAGATATACACTGTCTCAGAAATAAGTGATTCCTTCAACAGAATGTGGTTCTGAAGGGTTTTGTAGTGGGTAGAGTCAGTACATTAGTAGATAGTTGTGGTGGCTGAAATGATTAAATAAGTAAATTGTCTATTATTCACCCTTTAAATGCTGTCATTTGGTAGAGTAATCCATAAGCATGGTATTCCACTGCTATGTTTGTGACACACAACCCTATATATCAACAAAACCTAATGATGTTACTTGTTTACCTAAAATTATGGAAACCTGTTCCCGCCACATGAAGGAATTTAAAAAAATATATATTTTTATTAATATGCAAGATGCTACCTCAATATTTCAAAATGCTACGTGGCCCAAAGTAGAACTGTATACCTGGACTGCGTGTCCGAGATTCAAGTGCAGATTTGGCTCCAGGAGTCACAAATAACTGTTGGTAAAAACAAAAGATAAACAGTTCACAGACATCAGCTGTTCTTGCTAAACTCGTCTCTTCTTAAGTTCAGTTTGAAGTAGGGAATTTTGCCTTTAAAGCAAGAGACAGGTGACCAATGTACATAACACATTTATAGTTACCTTTATCTTACAGCTAAGTTTATCTTCAGACTGAGTCTGTTACTAACATACCTCTCCATAACTTAAAATCAAAATCAGATACTGGATCAATAATAACAATAAAAAAAACAGTAACAAAACTGAACTAATCCTCATCAGTTCAAAATAGAATAGTTTGTAAATAGAATCAATAGTTTCAGTCTCTCTGAATTGGCAATGTTGTTGTTCAAAACATGTGGTTATACCGGAATCCTGCCCATGACCTACACATTAGCTCCCTTGTAAAAACCTCATTCTTTCACCTACGAAACAGCAAAAATCAGATCATCCCTCTCACAGTCTGCTGCTGATAAACTCATCCATGTGTTAATCTCAAACCATCTTGATTACTGTCTCCTCCCTGGAATTAATCCTTCTTCTCTCCATAAGCTCCAAATGGTTCAAAGCAATCCACCTTCCTACCACCTCCTGCTTGCATCAACACATTACACCTGTCCTTTATAATCTTCATTGGCTCCTGGTTAAATACAGTATTCAGTTTAAAATCATGTTGCTCATCTACAAAGCCTTAAATAAACCTACCCTCTCCTACCTCTCAGACCTTCTTTAGCCCTATAGACCCTCCCACACCCTTAGATCTTCCACCACCGGCCAACTATCCATTCCCTCTTCTAATCTTCCCTGCTTAGGAGACTGAGATTTCTCCAAAGTGGCTCCCTGTCTCTGGTACTCTCTTCCCTCACAAATCCAGCAGTGAAACCTTGTCTTATTTTAGGTCTCAGCATGAAAGTCATCTTTTCTCCCTCGCATTCAATCTTCCAGTAACATGAATGTTTGTTTTTCATGTTTTTTTATTGTTATCTGTCTGTTGCTATATTGCCTATGTGCTATGGCTGGAAGCAAAAATAGGTATTCTTTCTGCTCTACATATTTCTTTTAAACACTCTGTTGGGCACATTCGGGGTATTGAGGCTTAAACGTATAAATGTTATTGCTCCCAATGTAACTCTGATGTGGTAGAAACATCGGGGTGAGAAACATCAGTGAAGTGTTAAGAGAGTTTACAACAGCAAAACTAGATACACACGTTAGTTATGCAGAGTGGAACATTGGTAGAGGAAGTATGGGTTCCTCTGTGTGTGTGTGTATGCGGGGGGGAGGGGAAGGGTGGCGGTGTTACGATGCTTTTAGCATGATCAAGTGGTAGGTTTTGGCTTTTTGTTTATGCTGGCTAATAGTGAAAGGTAACTAGTGCAGTCGTACAATTAAGCAGCATAATCCATCCAGTAGAGGCCTTTCATCTACCTGCGAATTTATGAAGCTCTTTTGTTGCGTAGACTGTTGTTTGTGGTCTTAGTGTGGTTTAAATTTTGCCACCCCTATGCTGCATACATGTTTATTTGTGACTTCATGGTGAGTCAAGAAGAAATGCCCTTATCTAGGTATGTTAACCAATGTGTTTTAAAGTTATTATACTGGTGACAGATTGCATGTAGTAATTTTATGTGGTTGTGTGTGTGCATTTAGGTATGTGTGTATATGCATACACGTGTATTGTTTATTATGATAATGATTCATTAGTATTGTAATAATAATTATCTTAATTGATATGTTAGTGATGTTATACATGCCAAGCTATCTGTACTTTAATTATGCATTGATATAATATGCCTACATTGTTATAGAGAATGGCTGTGGTGTAAAATGATGGGCATCTTTCTTTTTAGAGTAGGGCTACAGCCTGGGTGCTTGCAGGCCTTTGTTTTTCCTCCACTGTTTAATTTGTTTATATAAATGACTGACACTTTGTATTTGCTGGTTTACATTTGAATTTGGATTGTATTTCCCTGAAATCTTATTATACAGTCGTGAACTGAGACATCTCCTTTTATTATTCTACTACTTAAGGATTATTTTTAAATAGTAATAAAGTGTGGGAATTGGACATCTTACATTGCAGCAGTTTATTAATTAGATGTTATATGATCTAAATCCCACACTGTGTTTATTAGTACCTTTTTATATTAAAGTATTTCCTGTTTTTAACATTTTGATATGCAAAAATTGTCTTAACTGCTGTGGTCTTAGTTACAAATATATCTAATAATTAGATTGCCTGATTTATTTAAAGCTGTTAGTTTTTACACTCATTTAGTTGAGTGGCCTAGCATGGGGTCCCCTAACCCATAATATAGGGGTAGCGTAGACGGAGGTCAGAATTCCTAAGACAACAACCTGGCGCCACACCTATATAAGGTGTATCTTTTAGTAACTTGTAAGCATTGTTGTTTTTTGGAAAACACTTTATAAATGTAAATGTTTACAAATGTTACAGTTTTTATTACAGCCTCTCAGTACAATAAAGAAATGACAAATAATTCAATTCAGTTTACAAACAGTCATCATTAGAACTGATCACAACTTGAACCACAGGAAACATATTTGAGGAAATGCATTTTTGATGTTTTAAAAAAAATTACTAAACTATTGTTCAGTAACTGGACAAAAATACTTTTTGTCTTTTGGTTACAACACAATAGAGTCCAGTGAAACCATCACTATGAAGTTAAAGTGCATTTAGTGTTACACACATCAGATCAATTCATTAATTCTCCTGTTTTACCTGACATACAGAGAGCTGTTCATAAGTCAGAAACCAACCAATGGTCCTAAGTAAAATTCACTATTACTGAAGAGACTAGATTTAAGAAGATTAATTTGCTGATGGAAGGTTAACGTTGGTAAAAGAAGTCTAAAAGACAGCAGTTCAAATATGATTCAAAGAGACAAGATGGATCTATAACCAACACAAGATCAGGTGACTTTAAAACTTTGATGACCGTTTGATAGCAATGCTTTGACCTCTGAGATCTGAAACAATCCAATAGAGTTTCTGTTTGTTCTTTGTCATTGTTTTTAAATGAGGTTTGTTTTGCTAGTTTTCCTTTTGTGTCTTAATTTCTTCTAATTTCTTTTAAAATGGTGTTTAATAAAAGGAAAAATTCACACACTGCCCTACATCTTCACCTCCTTCATTTACAAACTGAACACCAGGACAGTAATTATTAAATAAAAACTTTCCCTATAGATTTTACAGGAATTCTCATTCATCAGCTTCACATAAAGCCCTATTTAAATACAGCTTATTGTTAGCCTGAGTCTAAACCTGTGCCTAGTCTGAGACTAATAGATAAAAATTCATACTTACGCCTCCTACCATTGTTTCCCCATAATCCTTAAACAGACAAATAGAAACAAGTCACTACAAGCTTGCATTACAAATTAACATTCAGTTTCATATATTAATATATGTGTATGTTTTCTACAAGCAGCAGAGCCTTCTTACAAACTTTAATTCTCTTCTTTATTTACCAGTGATCAACAAATCAAGAAACAATTTAAGAAGTGATATTTCAAAGTTAATTAATTAATTGGATTCATTCATTGTCTGTAAGCGCTTTTTCAGTTCAGGTTTGAGGTGATCCTACCCAGAATCAAAGAACATCCATTCAGCCATCATCTGAACAACCTGCTGTTGTAAAGCTTAGTCAACATTAAGTGGCTCAACATCTCTTGAAAACAGGGTTCTTTAGCTAATTATGAAATTAGCACCAATAACTGTTAAGTATCCCAAAGTATTCTCTAATTTTGATCACACATCTAAGTTTTTGGTTTAGCTTGGTTTTGTTTTTTCTTGCTTTACCTACATCCCTCCTGTTCATGTTAGAATATTTTCAAATTGGGATGGACAAGGTCTTTGAAAATTCAATAAAACACAAGTTGTTCTCTGTATTTTTCTGTATTTAAAAATTTCAAGTGAAAAGCAGAGTACATAAATCCATACCCAAATAATTGAATCAAATGCAGCAAATGCAGCAGAAAGAGACAACAGATTAAACATCAGAAGTCACCAGTATTATCATATCCTTAGTCTTTAAATGGTAAAGATGAGCATTTTTTCCATCTCATGTATTTATAAGAGCACAATAGTTTGTACAGGATACTACTTATCTTACCCACTTAACCGGAAGAACTCCAGCAAAGCAGAGGTGAGCAGACAGGAAAATGACTCCTGCCAAACACATCAGTAACTTGTGTTTCATTCTCACTCAGTGCTGTAGAAATATGGAGATGTGACTGAGATTCTGTTTAGAGAATGGTGTGGATTCGTATGGAGAGCAAGTTCCTGGTTCGATACTTTTCTTGATGTTTTTTGGAGGCAGTGAAACAGCAAATAATATCATTCATCCTGTAATGATCTAATCTGTTCTGTAGTTGTGTAATCTATAGCTGCAGCTTTGGAAAAAAAAAGCATGACACAAAGCAGAGAACAGAATATGTAAAGGCAGAATATGTGAAGGCAGAGTGGGTGTGAATGAGTTGAGAATATTTAAATAAAATGTTTAAAAATGTTAATAAAGTATAAATCAAATATATAATGTTTTCTTTAGAGTCTTTTTTGATTGAAACCAACAAACCTCTTGACCATAATTTTTTTAATAAAAGGAAAAAACAAATAATGGTTAGACATTTTACTCAAAAGTAATGAGTATGAAAGACAATGTTAATTCTAATCATACATAAGTATAAGGTAAGATGTAAAATATTCTATGCCAATCCTTATTCACAACCACTGACTAGACCTTTCAGCTGTTTCTGATAATTACTTCACAGCTGCCCTTCGTTTCCCACCCCTGATGCCGAACTGCACAAGCAGGGATGTGGCAGACTTGGTTAGAAATCACCGGTCTTACATGAGCCTGCCATCTACGTTCCTTCACCTCAGCCATGAAGTCTGCATATTTCAGCTTCTTCCTTTTGAATGATTCATCTAGTGCATCCTCAAATGGAACAGTTAAGTCGATGAAATAAATTATCCATTTAATTTTAGAGTAGAGCACCATGTCTAATAATAATAATATATTAAATCCATATAGAGGAGAGAGACGGAAAAAAAGGAAAAGGGAAGACACTTATACCTGCAGAGTGCAGAAGGACTGATAGAAGAGGTAGGTCTTTAGCTGGAATTTAAAGGCAGAAAATGAAGAGCAGGGATGAAAATTTTGCGGTAAAGAATTCCAGAGCTTGGGTGCCATAACAGTGAATGATCTACCACCAGCGGTAAGTAATTTAAATTTGGGTACTGACAAAGCACTGTGCTCTGGCCTTAGTGTTGTTTATACTATACACTCGGGAACTTACAGGTTTTTTTTACCTACGTCCATCAGAATTTTCCAATCTCATGCCTCACCCCATCTATATTTATAGCCTGGGCATGCTCTCGAATATGTTCCCCCTCACGCACAAACTTAATCACTGTATTACTCTAACCACTCATCAGTGCATTTAGCTCTAAGTTTTGTTGTCCAACAAACATGCTAAAACCTTTAGCACCTGATTATGTCTTCATGTATATCTCTCCTGCAACAAACTAAACTTATAAGCTGATAGAATATGCATCAGCGTGCCAACCCCTGTAAATAGTCTACAACTAGGGTCTTCACCTACCCACTGTCCAAGATTTTGTGGAGTTGGAAGGACATCATAAGTTACTCCATGTAAAAACTTAATACGACATGTCTCTATCAACCACAATTCTTGCCAAGTGACGTTCCGCTTCTCTAGATTCTCCCAGCAAGGCCACTGGCCTTGCTTTGCCTGTGAGCTGCTGTTGCGCACTGTGCCTCCTCCTCCTGCTTGTGAATAAAACTAGTCATCCTTTGCTTTCTGTCTGGTGATATGGCCTTACTAAAAGCTTTCCACCAATCACCTGACCCAAGGGCTGCACTTGGCCAACCACATCCCTTAGCTCTAATAAGATCCTGGCTACCTGAATTGCCACTAATGGGTTCCACTTCCTTCCTGCTTTTGTGACTGGTGCTGCTGCTTTAACCACTGCATCCTTCGATCCTGACAAAATCATCTCGTGACTTACCTTTGCACATTTAAATTCCTCAACTAAATTTGTGAGTGGTAGCTCCAGTACCCCTCTCCCGTACCATGCCACACTACTTAAACACTGTGGCACCCCTAGCCACTTCCTTATAGCCCTGATCATAACCCTTTACATTCTCTCTACTTTCTGTGATCGAAACGTCATAAACTGTCGATGGTCATCTAATACGAGGGAGTAAGCCAAACTGCAGACACCACAGTTTCCACTTCCCTGGCAGACATGATCTATTAATGCTATTAATAGCCTTTACCAATTCAGCCTTTATTCTCACAACTTGGTCTGTATTATATACCACTGCACTATACCATCTACCTAAAATCTTCTCGGGTCTCTCCATTACTGTAGGATATACACTGTCTCAGAATCAAGTGATTTGTTTAACGGAATGTAGTTCTGAAGGGTTTTACAGTGGGTAGTCAGTGAATCAATAGAGTTTTGTTGTGGTTGAAGTCAGTAAATAAGTAGGTTGTCTAATTTTCACCCATTATATGCTGCCATTTGGTAGAATAATCCATAAGCATGGTAGTCTACTACAACTGTGTGACACACAACTCTATATATCAACAAAACCTGATGATGCTGCTTGTTTACCTAACATAACAGATCATCTATTACAGATTAAAAATTGGATGATGCTAAATTTTCTTCTTAAATTCTGATCAAACTTGTTACTATAGGTACAGATACTAAGAAATATTCATTCAGAAATGCTGCCATTCATTTTGATAATTTAACAGTAATACCCAGTACCTTCATTAAAAACTTAGGGTTAGCTTTAGATTTGACTCTTACACCAATATATCCAATAGGAAACGGCATTGAATTGAATAACGACACTTATTCAATACTACCAAATTTCTGCATATTTCATGCTTAAATAACACAGCAGAACTAGTGCATGCATTTATATGTTTATGGCTAAATTACTGCAGTGCTCTCCTGGCAGGAAGCTAGTGCAAAGTGTTACAGCACTAGTTAGTGCAAAGTTTAATATACTTCAAAATGCAGCAGCGAGATAGCTCACTAGAGCTAGAAAATCTCTCCGTATAATGCCAGTTATTTCCACCTAAACAGCCAACCTGTAAAATGTCACACTGACTATAAAATACTACTCACGTCATATAGACCTCTAAATGGTTTAGGCTGCCGTATCTTACTCATACCATTTCACCCATCATGTACACTTCAGTCACAGGTGTCAATCTACTTTTACCCCCTGTCCCAATTCTTGTCCCAAGCTCTTAAGGCACTCCTGGAAGTGTGCACTTTTTTGATGATTGATGACGCTGAAGGGTAAGCAAAGGTGTGTAAGGGTTCAAGTGTTCAAGGGGTCAGAATGGTCTACTCGCGCCCTTCAGATGTTTTACATCACTACACTCTTTTTCCTGAGTCTCTTTATGAACTGATGGACAGTTCTTTCATGAAGTTTGAACAAAAGTGTTAAGCAACCTTACAGTGACTTCAACTGTTTACATTTGAGTTTAAAAGTCTTTTTTTTCTGATAAATCTTCAGTTGCAATTTAATAAAATAATTGTGGCCTTGGAAAAGTAAAACTAATAAAAAAGGTAACACATTACCATTTATTCTGATAGATCTCCAACCAACTGTGATTATTAATGTATGACTGTATAGCGAGCATATATCGGTCCACCATCGGACAACTCAGATTACTGTCCATAGTTATATAGCTCATTTTTCATCTGAGAACAGATTTTAAATTCACAGAGACTTTTATTCTGGAAAACAAAATAATACAAATTTTACCAACAACTATGAGAGATATAATTATGAGTTTGCCTGATATAAAAAGATTATGCTAAAAATGTTGACACTGTGCTGGATTAAAATTATTTACTAATCTTATTTATAAAGGATAAGAAAAGAACCTAATGAAGGAAAAAGATGTTAATTGGAGTGTTAATGTAAAAGTGTAAAAATGTGGCATTTTGTCTAAAAGTCTGTTTAATCACCAGCGGTCTGCCCAGAAAACACAGTGTAAAACATTTGTGGACCTCCAACTTTCGCCTCAGTGGCCAACAGTGATCCACCATCTTGCTATTAGCAGAGCGACGTAACACTGACGATGTCATAATGACCCAGAGCAATAGCTGGCCTGTGGGCCAGGCTGCAGAGTGACGGAACATTGACAATGTCTTAATGACTCAGAGCAATGGCTGGCCTGTGGGCCAGGCAGCAGAGTGATGGAACACTGAGAATTTCATAATGACCCAGAGCAATAGCTGGCCTGTGGGCCAGGCAGCAGAGCGATAGAACACTGACAATGTCATAATGACCCAGAGCAATAGTTGGCCTGTGGGCCAGTCAGAAGACCGATGGAACACTGACGATGTCATAATGACCCAGAACAATACATGGTCTGTGGGCCAGGCAGCAGAGCGGCAGAACACTGACGATGTCATAATGACCCAGAACAATATCTGGCCTGTGGGCCAGGCAGCAGAGCGACGGAACACTGACGATGTCAATGAAGCCCAGAAAATGCTGTGGATCTCCACCTTTAAATGTTTAAAACAAATATTACAAAACTGTTACTCATGATCAATATTACAAGGAATCTACACAGAAGGTTCTCTTTCCCCCAGTTTTACTCTCAGAATTGAATAAAGACGTTTTTACATCCTTCTATTCAAGGGCATAGAATTAGCATGGACTGAAGTGACGTGTCCCCACTAATATCTAGCAATTACTGAATTGTCCCCACCAATAAACCAATTTGGAATGGACATCATGATTACATTATTGGCAATTGCACGCGCATTGTGGTGGCATAAATTGCGTGAAACAGGTGATATACACAAAATAGTGTCAAGTTGTGCTGTTGGATGTTGAATCGCAATGGTAAAGCAAATTATCTTAATTTTTATAGAGTACTGGCTTCTGATATTATTTTGAATGTTTAGAACCCTGCTCCTTAGATCACCACCTTAACATGGTGAAAAGGTTTGCGTGCCTTCATGAGCCTAGGAGCTATGTTGTCGGGGGCAATAGCCCCTGGTAGGGTCTCCCAAGGCAAATTGGTCCTAGGTGATGGGCCAGACAAAGAGTGATCCATAAAGACAAGGACGAATAAGTCAAGAACATGGACACAGCCTCCCTTGCCCAGAGTAGGGTTACCGGGGCCTCACCCTGGAGCCAGTCCTGGGGGAGGGGCTCCTTGGCGAGTGCCTAGTGGCCGGACTTTCACTCACGGGGACCGGCCGGGCTTAGCCCGAAGGAGTTACATGGGTCCACTCACCCATGGGCCCACCACCTGTGGGAGAGGTAGTAATCCGGGTCTGGTGCATTGTGGATTGGGTGGCGGTCGGGGTGGGGGCCCTGGCGTTTTGATCCTTGGTTACTGAAACTGTCTTTTGGAACATGGAACGTAACCTCTCTGGTGGGAAAAGAGCCTGAGCTGGTGCGCGAGGTTGAGAGGTACCGACTAGATATAGTTGGGCTCACCTCGACACACAGTATGGGCTCTGGAACCAATCTCCTTGAGAGGGGCTGGATGCTCTTTCACTCTGGAGTTGCCCAGGGTGAGAGGCGTAAGGCAGGAGTGGGCTTACTCATAGCCCCCCTGTTTAGCGCCTGTACGTTGGGGTTTACCCCAGTGGATGAGAGGGTAATTTCCCTGCGCCTTCGGGTTGTTTCGGGTTGACTGTTGTTTGTGCTTATGCACCCAACAGCAGTTCAGAATCCCATGCCTTCTTGGGGACCCTAGAGCGGGTGCTGGAGAACACTCATTCTGGGGACTCCATTGTTCTGCTGGGGGACTTCAATGCTCACGTGGGTAATGACAGTGAGACCTGGAGGGGCGTGATTGGGAGGAACGGCCCTGCTGATCTGAACCCGAGTGGTGTTCAGTTATTGGACTTCTGTGCCCATCACAGTTTGTCCATTATGAACACCATGTTCGAGCATAAGGGTGTCCAGAAGTACACCTGGAATCAGGATACCCTAGACTGCATTTCGATGATCGACTTTATAGTCGTATCATTGGACCTGTGGCCATATGTTCTGGACACTCCGGTGAAGAGAGGCGCTGAGCTGTCAACTGATCACCACCTTGTGGTGAGTTGGATCAGATGGCGGGGGAGGATGCCGGACAGCCCTGGCAGGCCCTAACGTGTGCTGAGGGTTTGCTGGGAACGTTTGGCAGAGGAACCTGTCAGAAAGATCTTCAAATCCCACATCCGGCAGAGCTTCAACTGCATCCCAGGGGAGGCTGGTGACATTGAGTCTGAGTGGGCCATGTTCCGGACCTCCATTGTTGAAGCGGCTGAACGGAGTTGTGGCTGCAAGGTTGTCAGTGCCTGTTGGGGCGGCAATCCCGGCACTCGGTGGTGGACACCCCGGGTGAGGGGGGCTGTCAAGCTGAAGAAAGAGTCCTATCAAGCCTGGTTGGCTCAGGGCACTCCGGAGGCAGCCGACAGGTACCAAGGAGCCAAGCGGCTCGCCGCTTTGGCTGTCGCTGAGGCAAAAACTCGGGTGTGGGAGGAGTTCGGTGAGAACATGGCTCCGAGAAGTTTCTGGCAAACCATCAGGTGACTCAGGAGGGGAAAGCAGTTTTCCACCAACACTGTATATGGTGGGGGTGGGGAACTGTTGACCTCGACTGGGGATGTCATTAGGCAGTGGAAGGAATACTTCGAGGATCTTCTCAATCCCACCAGCACGTCTTCCATAGAGGAAGCAGAGCTTGGGGACCCGGGGGGGGGTGGGGGGGTCTCATCTATCACTGGGGCTGAGGGCTGAGGTGGCTGAGGGGGCCGAGGTGGTAGGGAAACTCCTTGGCGGTAGGGCCACGGGGGTGGATGAAGTTCGCCCCGGGTTGCTCAAGGTTCTGGATGTTGTGGGGCTGTCCTGGCTGACACGTCTTCGCAACATTGGGTGGACATTGGCAGCAGTGCCTCTGGACTGGCAGACTGGGGTGGTGGTTCCCCTTTTTAAAAAGGGGGATCGGAGGGTGTGTTCCAACTATAGGGGGATCACACTCTTCAGCCTTCCTGGTAAGGTCTATGCGGGGGTACTGGAGAAGAGAGTCCGACTGATAGTTGAACTTCGGATCCAGAAGGAACAATGCGGATTCTGCCCCGGTCGTGGAGCACAGGAGGGTAAAGAGGTCCTGGACCTGGATAAGCGGCAGATAATGGATGGATGGATGGATGGATGGATGTTTAGAACCAAAATATAGTGTTCAAAATATAGTGCAGGAACACAAGTGTCTCTTTATACAAACAAAATGGACATTTTACTGTCTTTTATAAGAAAATTAAACAGACACTCAGAACAGCAGCCTTGTGTGTTGGTAGGCTCTCAACGATCGCCATCCATTACTGAAAAAAAAAAAATTATAATCCATCCATGGTGAAATAAGATTGTTAAAGATTGCTCTACAAATATGTATATGAGTTCAACCAGTCATGAAGTGAGTGCTTGATCTTCAACTGGCTCATCATATTCTCAATTTGCCAACTCTCTAGGGAGAATCTGGGAAATTTCACCATTTTTTAGAGTGACCATGAACTGCCTAGTACTGCAGGAAAAGTCTGACTGACACCCAAAATGACCAAGAACAGTTCTGCTACTTTGTCACAATGCGGAGAAGGAGGATTCACATCTGATCAGCACCTGATATATGAGCCAATACAAAATGATACACAATATACCCAGATGTACAGAGAGCCAATTAGAATGGAACTGGCAAAATTCTGACAGTGTGGCCATATTAACGCACTGTAGATATTCAACATACATTCAGTAACCTGTCTACAGTGCATCTGTTGACTAGCTGTAAGGCGGTATTTGTAGAGTGTTAATTTACCATTAATAAACACATCAGCAGACTATCAGTTTAATTTATGTAAGCACTTGTATTGTCATTTATAATCATCAAATAAAAGAAATAAGCACTTGAAATATATCAGTCTGTGTGTAATGAATGGTTGTAATATAGAAGTTTCACTTTTTGAACGTAATTACTGAAATAAATAAAATTTTTCATCATATTTTATGACCTGCACCTGTATATATAAAGCACATTTAGTATTTGATGTCTGAAACAAATGTGTGGTGCCCTGTGACGGACTGGTGCCTAGTCCAGGGTGTGTCCCCACCTTGCACCCAGTGATTCTGAGTAGGCTTTGCACCAACAACAACCCTAATTTGGATAAGCAGTGACAGACAATGAATGAATGTCTGAAACACACTTCAAATATTTGGGACAGACAGAATGACAATGAACAAATCACATTTAGTACTTGTTTTTACTGAATTTAACAAAATGTCCATCTTTTATGAAAATGGGGGTTTCTTATATAAAATGATCCTTAAAATAATCATATGAATGTTTTAATAGAACAAGTGCTATTTAAAAATATCTAAATGTGGTGTACAGCACTGTAATCTTACCCCAAAACCTGAATCAAAGCCCAAACCTTGAAAAAAGAGAACCAGTGAAAACTGTAGCATTACTATTAAATGGTGAAAAATATTTTGAATTATGTTACTAATCTGTAAAAGGTCTTTTCCTTTTCCCTTCCTAAAACTCAGCTGTGGACTAATAGTTGGAGAAGTGGGCTTGGGACTGGAAGCTGGTTCAATCCTCCCTTTCTTCAATTATATTTTTCAAATTTCAGAGGCCATTTATTACTTACCATAAGTGCATTAGTCCTTTCAAATTTAGTCTCCTCTGTTCTCTGAGTTACACAAAAAGCAGGTGTAACTTTAAGTAAATCAAAGTAGAAACTGGTCATATTTCTTTAGCAACCTTGAACAACCACTTCAAAGTATTTAAACTTCCTTCAAAGTCTTTATCCATCTCATGTTAAAGAAAATGACACAGTATTCACTGCACCCTAATGATGCTGTTGCAATAAAAAGCCAGTTACTAAACTTAAAAGACAGAGACAACTTGAAAATAAGGTTTTGGATGCTCTGTGTGAAAAAGAGTAGGACATTCAATGAAAGAAATATCACAAATCTACTGATATGAGACAGATAGGAAAGTGCAGACAAACAAATAAGAAAAGTCAACTGTAGATTTCTGTGAAATGTATGAGAGTACTTTTCACTCTGGTACAGTCAACCATAGTGATAACATTGACTATCTGACCCATGATGAGGTTACGAATGGGCGGAGCTGTTTAATTTTGAACATAATGCTTGTTTTAAATGACGTGACTATTCTAGTCATCACAGTTCAGGTTTAGTGCTTCAGGAAATTACCAGACTAATCACATGAGTTTCTTCATATCACACGTGAGGCAACTCAGCCAATGTGTTCTCAGTGAAGTCCTCAGTGAAGGACTCCAAACACCACTGCCCTGAGGCCAGTGAAAATAGCCCAAGGGACATGATAAAAGTTCTTTCTGTGTTGTGTGAGGTAAAACACAAAAAAAAATAAAAATAATAAGAAGGGAATGATTAACGGTTGAAATTCTTGTAACACTGAAAATGTATTCTGTTTACAGATAAATTCCCGCACTTCAGGTATAAGAGACAATCAGATTGCTGGTTATGTAAAAAGCAGTAATGTCAACTGCAACTATAAAATTCATTAAGGACTTAAAGGATTCAAAATATGCACTTTTTTCCTAAATATTATTTAGAGTATTTCTTATTTATTATTATTAATACATGTTAAAATATACTGAAATGTAATTGAAAGTGTAATTTGATTTGACATTCAGTTGTTAACTACATGAAATGATGCTATAACACCACTGATCTGACCTTAATGAATTTTAATAAATTACCCCTGCTCTAGATACTGCTGTTTCAAACAGGCATAAACCTAAATGGATGGACCGTCAGAAGGTGCTGGCTCTATAATTTAGAACTATGAAAAGTACCAGCATCAATATATGTACTCTGAAAAAGATATTTAAAAGAACCATTTTAGCTCTTTTGCTACAGCCCAGTATTGGGAAACAGGGTATTCAGGCCAGAAATATCTGCTGCAGATTCAGGATCCTGGCACAAAAACGGATAATACAAATGAAATATATTTTAGGTCTGATGATGATATTCTGGTGTCTTTTGAACACCAGATTGAACAACAAATTTACCTCCCATAAACTTTTCTTTAAATTTCTAAAACTTAAAAAAATTATTACAACCAATCAAACCAATTTCAGATGATAAATTTAAGGTGTGGGAAGAGGATCTGCAGGTAGATTTATGAATAGAAACATGGAGATTAGCATGTAAGAGTTCCAAGAATAAATCGGCAAGTTTATGCCGCCGACATTTGCTGTACATTTGACTTAAGGACTTTTATATCACACAAACAAGACTCAGTAAATCTAGCAGGATTCCAGATGTATGCTCTAGTTGTGGTGAAGGTAAAGGAACTTTGTATTACTGCATGTGGCAATGTCCAAGAATGGCAGAATTTTGGTGGGTGATATTAAATTTGAAAATGGATCCCAAGCATTTTTCACCTTGGACACTAGCATTAAAAATATAAACAAACAAACAAACAAATTAATTAATAAATAAATTGACTTTACTGACATCTGCTGCCTTGTGGCAGAGTGTGGGTAGACCAAGCATATTGCTATAGATCAAGGAATTATCTGTGTTTTGCACTGGAGAAAATTAATTATATACTTAAGGTAAAAAAAAAAACAAGATTTATCTCACAGCATCTGGGACCTTTTTATACACCTAAAAAATAAAGACCTGTCAGTGATGACTGATCCATTTTAAAGTTTTATTTTCATTCTTATGTCAATCGATTAATTAAATATATATGTTCAATGTGTGTATGCCATCAGTGTAAATGTACAGCCTTAGACTGTAAAGGTACAACATTGGTTTTAAAGTCCTGTTTCATACTTGTCTACAGAAGGAGAGGTGAATATTTGAAAGATTTCATTATAAACTTTGTAAAATAAAACATATCCTGGGGTCCTGGAGGTAAAATGGAAATTATACTTTAAAATCTACAATTAGAATATGGTACAGTAATGTTCCTTAAGTAAAGACACTGAATTTGTACCATTGAGGGTACCACAACAGTGACAGTTTTACCTGATAGTGTAGTCAGAGCTTTTCTAATCAGAAATGTAGATTAACCAGACTGGTCAAGACTGTGCTGAAAGTCACTAAGCAGTTTAACTTCATATTTAAGGATACACTCCAATACATGGAGTAACATGGATATTTAATTAACCTGCTGTTTTAGTTCATGCTGAATGCATCACTTTTTGATAATGTTTTGATGTTAATGATGTCCCAGTTGAGTAATGAGAATACAAGATAAATATGTAAACCTTCAATCAAGAAATCAAATCTTGATGCTAGTGTATTGTCTCATTACAGGCCTATTTCTAATCTACCATTTATATCAAAGATTTTAGAAAAGCTGTGGGCCAACAACTACATAAGAATCATATATATGAAAAATTCCAATCTGGATTCCGGCCACATCATAGCACTGAGACAGCTCTAGTCAAGATAACAAACGATCTTCTTCTGGCCTCTGATCAAGGCCATGCATCCCTGTTGGTGCTTCTTGACCTCAGTACAGATTTCAATACAATAGACCACAATATTCTCCTAGAAAGGTTAGAAAACATGGTTGGAATCACAGGGACAGCCCTATCATGGTTCAAGTCTTACTTAATCAAACATTATCAATTTGTAAAAGTAAACGATTTCTCTTCTAATTATTCTAAAGTAAGATTTGGAATTCCACAAGCCTTTATTTTAGGACTGTTATTATTTACATTATACATGTTACCGCTAGTCACAGTTATAAGAAACCATGACATTAACTTTCACTGTTATGTAGATGACACGCAATTGTACATTTCAGCCAAAGCCCGATGACAAACACAGATTAAAGAAAATAGAGGAATGTGTAAAAGACCTGAAAGGCTGGATGTTGTGTAACTTCCTCCTTTTAAACAGTAATAAAACAGAGGTTCTGCTTCTGGGTCCAGCAGCAAACCTGGTTCAGCTGCAGCCAGGGTCCTCACTAAAACTAGAAGATCTGAACATATCAGCCCAGTTCTGACATCACTTCACTGGCTGCCTGGTAAATTCTCTATTGGTTACAAAATTCTGTTATAAACATATAAAGCCCTACATGGACCTTCAAGATATTATTTCCTATTATGAACATCCAGGATTACTCAGATCACAGAGTACTGGAATTTTAATAGTTCACAGAATTCAGAAGGCCTCGGCTGGGGGAGGAGGTTTATCTTATAAAGCCCCCCAACTCTGGAATGGACCTGTCCGGCTGGACACTGATGGATGACTGTTGAGCTCCTGCTCCACACTTCAGCTGCCTATGCTCCAGCCACCACCAATTGCAATGGAGCTGCCCGCCCTACTCTGAGGTTTTCATGGACTCCTAACTATTATTACCAATAGATTGATCAGAGGAGGATTGGTCCCCCCTTGTGAGCCTTGGTTTTATTTTTAAACGGCGGTCATTTAATGTGGCAAGGGAGTTTTTCCTTGCCACTGTCGCCCTTGGCTTGCTCTCCTGGGGGATTTTTACATTCTTTACATTTTTACATTTCATGTCAAAACTTTATCTTTACCGTAATTCTGTGAGGCTGCATTGTGACAACTTCAGTTGTAAAAAAAAATTTGATTTAATAAAGAATTTTGCTTGTTAGAAGGTCTGGTATTGATGAAATTTCCTGATGTTAATGAAAATTGGTAGCATGAAAAAAATCTAGGAATTTTTAGGCTTATTGCTGGCCTTGAAAAGATAATTAGAGTGTTGTTGCAAAAACACCATACTGTCTGCTTAAAGGTAGTCTTGGACAAAAGTGACCCAGCATGGTATGATCAAGCGTGACACTCCAGACCCAAGCTACAGCAGTCAAAGAACTGCTGTTTAAACTGGATTTCAGGATGATATTCCATCAACTGATACAGTGCCTTGCGAAAGTATTCGGCCCCTTTGAACTTTTCAACCTTTTGCCACATTTCAGGCTTCAAACAAAGATATAAAATATTAATTTTTTGTGGGACACAATCTTGAAGTGGAATGAAATTTATTGGATGTGTCAAACTTTTTTTAACAAATAAAAAACTGAAAAGTGGGGCATGCAATATTATTTGGCCCCCTTGCTTTAATACTTTGTAGTGCCACATTTTGCTGCAATTTGTGAACAGCAGTCTTCAGCTCTTTCCACAGATTCCCGATTGGATTCAGGTCTGGACTTTGACTTGGCCGTTCCAACACCTGGATACATATATTTGTGAACCATTCCAGTGTAGATTTGGCTTTATGTTTTGGATCATTGTCTTGTTCAGTATCAAAAGTATCTCAGACCTGCCTGGTGTGTTCCTTGGTCTTCATGATGCTCTCTGTGCTTTGAACAGAACCCTGAGTCTATCACAGGGCAGGTGCATTTATACGGAGACTTGATTACTCACAGGTGGATTCTATTTATCATCATCAGTCATTTGGGACAACACTGGATCATTCAGAGATCCTCACAGAACTTCTGGAGTGAGTTTGCTGCTCTGAAAGTAAAGAGGCCGAATAATATTGCACGCCCCACTTTTCAGTTTTTTATTTGTTAAAAAAGTTTGACACATCCAATAAATTTCATTCCACTTTACGATTGTGTCCCACTTGTTGTTGATTCTTCACAAAAAAATAAAAATTTTATATCTTTGTTTGAAGCCTGAAATGTGGCAAAAGTTTGAAAAGTTCAAGGGGGCCGAATACTTTCGCAAGGCACTGTAGTTCACCATGCAAATATGTGCAAATGTTGGACACTGTCCATGCTCATAAATGTAAACTTGTGTACACACATACCCCATTAAGACATGACAGCATGGTTTCAGGATAATATGGATGACTAAAAAGTTTGCAAGAATATTTGTATGACCAGATAACTTTGTCATCGGCTCTACTACTGGGCTTCATACTGGGCTGTATTAGGACATTTTTAATAATAATACTATCCATTCTGTTTTGTACATCCATTTTGTGAGCCTCTATTAAGGAAAATCATTCATTCATTCTTTCATTCTTTCATTCATTCATTCATCATCATTTCATTATCTGTAACCCTTACCCAGTTCAGGGTCGCAGCGGGTCCAGAGCCTACCTGGAATCATTGGGCGCAAGCCGGGAATGCACCCTGGAGGGGGCTAAGGAAAATCAAAGGCAGAAAATTTCAGGGGTGAACTGGGTCTCAGTTCTTACATTGAAAATGACAGTAAAATTACAGTATAGCACACCACTGTACATTTTACAGCAACATTTACAGTTCCAGCCCAGAACACACATTTGAGAACACAACATTATTCTTCGTCAGTTACAGCTCCATGTCAAAGCAGCTTATTGTTAGTTAGAGTATAAAAAAAGCCTTGTCTGAGAATGATAAAGATGCACAATGATACTTACAAATGCTGGACGTATAATTCCTTTAAACTTAAAAACACAGAGACAAACAGATGTCACTACCATCATCAGCAAGTTTGGGGAGGAAACCCACACAGACACAGGGAGAACACACCACACTCCTCAGACAGTCACCCAGAGCGGGGCTCGAACCCACAGCCTCCAGGTCCCTGGAGCTGTGTGACTGTGACACTACCTGCTGCACCACCGTGCCGCCCTCATTATAGTTTATACTGAAAATTTGTAATTAAAATCTTACCCGCTTAAATGGAATAACTGCAGCAAAGCAGAGGTGAGCAGAGAGGAAAATGATTCCTGCCAAACACATTCTCACTCAGTGCTGTAGAAAGTGTGGAGATATGACTGATGTGTTGTTCACAGAATGGTGTGGATCTTGTGTTGGGTGTAATTTGTTGTGAAGGTCATTTACTTGCAGTTTTGGAGGCAGTGATTTAACAAATATTAACATTCATCATGTAAAGATCTAATCTGTAGTTGTGTAATCAAGCAGCTGTTGAAAATGTCCTAACGGCACAAAAACTAGAACACCACCCATTAACTAATATCGATGTCTAACACTTTAAAGACATTTCTTATAGTCAATGAATTCAGCTATTTTAAGATAAACTCATTGCTGACACAGACATTGAATTGTGGAGAGTCTGCTTTTAAAATCTCAATAGAAAAGCCAGAAAAAACATGGCACTCTGGGGCAGCTAAGGTTAATGCATGCACTGTTAATGCTTGCAAAAAGTGACATTGTTATTAAGGTCGCTGATCACAGCTCTGACATTTGTTCAGTTACAGTCCATCATCCAATTGATCAGGCATTTCTGCAGGACACTTCCCTGGTTCTACTGAAACATTCACTATAAAACCCAAAAAGTGAAGGACATGCTACTTTAATGTCTGTTACAATTTTAAATGCTTCATCTCTGAGTTAATCTAGGTAGTAGCCCTATGTGGATAATGAACACCACCAAAATTTGAAGCTATGGAAATTCATATAGCAGTGAATTAGCAATTATCCATGCATTCCAGCATTCACCTCAAACCCCGTTGATTACTTTAACCATCTCCTCTCTGGTATTAATTCCTCCAGATAGTTCAAAACTCAGCAGCCTGCCTTTTTACTCACACCCACTCACATCAACACATTACACTTTATAATCTTCACTGGTTCCCTGTTAAATGCCCTATTCAGTTTAAAATCCTTTTGCTCACATACAAAGCCTTAAATCTACCCCTTCCTACCTCTCAGACCTTCTTCAGTCCTATAGACCCTCCCACACCCTTAGATCTTCCACCACTGGTCGAATATCCATTCCCTCTTCCAATTTTCACAGCCTAGGAGACTTCACTACTTCACCTCAGTTTAACATGAGAGCATCTAGTGCTGGGCGATATGAGCGCAAATCAATATCACGATTAATTGTATATTTTATCACATTTACGATTAATGAATGGATATTTTGTTTTTGTATTTTTGACCTTCATAGTTCAGTGACGAGGCTTGTACTGTAAATATGCTCCATTAGTAAATGTTGACATTTTTTTCTGTAATGTTGCTGGGAGCTTGTTCCTCTCTTGTTTCCTTTGGCTGAAACACATCCAAATCTCAGACACTGATTTTCTTTGGTACGAGTCACTTGGTCAGCCTCTGCATTTAGGTAACTTTCATGTGGCAGATAGGGGCAGAATCACATGACCACACCTTTGTAACATGGTTTTAAAGGGACAGTACACACAGTGGGGACAAAACAAAATAAAAATAACTGATATAATCATTAGAGATCTGAATGTTGATTTTGATTAATTGCTCAGCCCTAAGAGAATCTTTTAAAGTCCAGGTAGAAATTCTTTATATTGTATCAAATGCCAGTGGGTGGGTTGAATTGGGACTAATGGAAGACCCCCTGGCGTGCACCATGACCCCTGCCTATTTACTCTTTAGGGGTTAATATGGGTTGGGGGTAAATCTGCTGTTTATGGAGTTTGTATGTGGTCTGTGTGTTTGTAACTGGTAATGGGATGTGTTATTATGTAATTTTACTATGTAATTTCTGGTCATCTTCCTCCTCTCTCTCTCTCATGTGTTTTGAGAATGTTATTTTTGTCTTGTTTGTTTAGTATCCTTTCCTATTTTGGCTCGTCTTTTTAGTTCTCCGGTCTCTTTTCTTCCTATATCCTATGTCTAGTTCTGACTTTGCTCATTCCCCATGTCATTGCTTTAATATTACGTAGTACTTGTCTAGCACATTGTTGTGTTTGTTTGTAAGTGTTCATCTCTGCACCCACTTTCTCATTCCTCATCTCCCCTTGCACTCATTCATGACACCACATTTAAGAACCAACAGCTGACAGTCAATGGTTTATTTGAATACCGTCACGCTGACATCTTCACTCTTTTTAACACTTTTTTTCCAGGATGAGTTCAGTCGCTTTTGACGCCGATACAGGTTTTTCACTCAAACATCTGAGTCTTCATTCATTTCAGAACTGCATCCTGTTTTTCGAATCCTGTAAAAAACAAATGTACATTAAAAATCATGCAAGTTAATATTTATATATGTTCAAAAGCTTTAAAAGCACACACTTCAAAGTAAATCAATTAATCTAAGCTTGAGTTAAAGTGAATAAAGGGCTGTGTTCTTTAGGACAGTGTATATGAAGTTAATCACTCAAAGAATTCCTCACAACAGTATTCTAACAGCTTGTGTGACGTCTTCTCAGAAAGTATAGACTGTATATGGGGACAAATTTAAATGTGCAGGTCTCCACAAATGTTTTAACTTTACAAATGACTTCATGTTTGTGTTCAGTTCTTTACCATTTCACTTGGATTCCTTAATTCAAGAGAGTTTCGCTCTTCTCCAGAAACCGGGGCTCTTGTCCGTCAGCCGATCCAAACTCAGCTTCATGTACCAATCTAGACCCTGATTCAACCCTATAAGGCTTTATGTCCTGTTGGTTAAAGCAGAAATATATACAATGCACAGACCTCACAGTTGTTCTTGCTAAACACATTGATTTGATCATTATTTCAGTTTTAATTAAGGGAATTGTTAGTTTAAATGATGAGAATGTTACAGGTTCATAGCCTCTCAGTAAAATGTACCGGGATCTCAAGGCTCTATATCTCTGGAGTTGATCTCAATTTAAATATAGAACCACAGGAACAGGACTGACGCTCCTGATGCTTTATGCACCTTTCCTTTTTTCCCCTCTCATTTTTCTCTCCCACACACTGAAATGTTGTTTCTGCTGCTCTGCCCAGATTTGCCCTGATCCAGCTTTCCCCTTTGATGCACCCTGTTCTCGATTTGGGTCTTGACTTTTCCACAGCATCCTGCAAGGCTGTGCATGGGACTGTTTAGCCCAAATGGATTTTCCCACAGTATCACTGGGCTCTTGTCCTGCACTCTCTCACATCTTCACTGAGAGAAATTCTGATCACATTTCACATCTTTTTTGTCATTTCTTGAGCTTTTGTCATTTCTTTTTGTCATTTCTTGTGCTTTCTGTCACTGAAAGCAGGACAACTTCACATTGTTATCCCTTTTTTTCTGACTCCTCACATTCCTTGTTTTTGTCCTGGTTTAATTTAATGTTTGAGGTAGAAAGTGTCATCTCTCTGTTCATTGTCTTGTTGTTGTTTTTTTGTTTTTTTGAGTGAGCTTTGTTCTGCTAATTTGGTCTTTATTGTTGTCTTCTTTCCTGAATTCTAACTCCTGTTAAAGCAGAGTTTAATAATAATTAATAAAACTATTCCTATATTACTCTGCACCTCCTTAATCTCTAAGCAAACCAGCCTGTGTTCAATAAAACTCAGGATTAGGAGCCTAAATCTAGTTTGAGAATGAAAATTATGTACTTACATATCCTGCCATCATATGCCCCTTATTCTTGAAAAACAGAGACAAACTGTAAACAGTCACCAAAAAACATCAGTAGTGGTAAAAACTTGCATCACACATTATTCACATATATTCACATATATATGAATTAGGTACCAGTCCCACACAGGGCTTCACACATTGACACCCGTGAACACTTTTGAACAACCAATCCACCTATCAATATGTGTTTTTGGAAACTGTAGCACGTGAAAGAAACCCACATAGACACAGGGAGAACACACCAAACTCCTCACAAACAGTGACCTGAGATGTGGATTGAACCCACAACCTCAAGAGCAGTGTGACTCTGACACTAACTGTTGTGCCACCGTGCTGCTCCACTCCCAAAAATAGTGTCACTGTCCAATGAAAACAGGAATCTCCATTTATTGTGGATTATTAGTTTACTATATCATTTGAAGATGTTCTAACACTGTGTGAAAATTTCATGACGAATGGATCAATAGAAATAGAAGCACTTTGAGATTTATTTGAAACGTAAACTGCATTACAAATAAAATGTATTATTATTATTATTATTATTAAATTCTCATAAATTACTTAAAATTATTATTTTTTATGAACATCCACAGACTTCACAAGTGTCAAAAATATAACTAGTGCTATTTATAAGAAGTTATAAAAATTTATACATGGTAAATCGCACAGTAAATATAACCTTACCCACGCATCCTGCGGATCAGAGGCCACACATGGACCACCCTTGAAAAAAAACAAAAACAATAAAAAGAGTGAAAACACATTGTGCAAAACACATTGGCAGTGGCCTACAGAAATGTGGACAAACGTGACATGGGCAGATGATTTCTCCAAATACTCCATCTTGTGGCATACACAACCAGAATCATACAGAACTGAAAGCTTGCCCCTTACAATAAGTCAGCTTAGAATAAGTTGGTCAGCTGTGTGATTACTGATGAGCTAAGTTATGTGCAATGTCCTTCAAAAAAACAAATGACAACTCAGTTCAACACCTATCACCAGACCACCAGCTGAGGGAACACCTTTGGAAGAATTGTTTAGAATTTATTATTTATGCAAATAAACCACTTTCATATGTGGTACTGAAATTCAATCCATATCTCATCTGTTTGAATGAAAGTCTGATTGAACAGCTTGATCAAATTCATCTAGCTTTTTACATCAATCCATGGATGCTGAGAATGATCCATGGACTCTGGTCCAAAGCATTTTCTTTTTAAAAGGAACACTGTGCGATATTTTTACCTTAAAATTACAGCTCCAAAATCAATTTAATGCTTCGCTCCTCTGTTACAGGGAGAGTAGAGCCTCTGTCTTTGCATCTTTGCTACTAAGAGAGAACGGTAGATAGTTTCTTTGGGAATCTTGAGTTTGTACAAACCAGATTCCAATAAAGTTGGGACACTAAACAAATTGTGAATAAAAACTGAATTCAATGATGTGGAGGTGCCAACATCTAATATTTTATTCAGAATAGAACACAAATCACAGATCAAAAGTTTAAACTGAGAGAATGTATCATTTTAAGGGAAAAATATGTCGTTTCAAAATTTCATGGCGTCAACAAATCCCAAAAAAGTTGGGACAAGGGCATTTTTTACCACTGTGTGGCATCCCCCCTTCTTCTTACAACACTCAACAGACGTCTGGGGACAGAGGAGACCAGTTTCTCAAGTTTAGAAATAGGAATGCTCTCCCATTCATGTCTAATACAGACCTCTAACTGTTCAGTCGTCTTGGGCCTTCTTTGTCACACCTTCCTCATTATGATGCGCCAAATGTTCTCTACAGGTGAAAGATCTGGACTGCAGGCCGCCATTTCAGTCCCCGGATCCTTCTCCTACGTAGCCATGATGATGTGATTGCTGCAGAATGTGGTCTGGCATGATCTTGTTGAAAAATGCAGGTCTTCCCTGAAAGAGATGACGTCTAGATGGGAGCATATGTTGTTCTAGAACCTGAACATAGTTCTCTGCATTAATGGTGCCTTTCCAGACATGCAAGCTGCCCATGCCACATGCACTCATGCAACCCCATACCATCAGTGATGCAGGCTTCTGAATGGAGCGTTGATAACAACTTGGGTTATCCTTGTCATCTCTGGTCTGGATGACATGGCGTCCCAGTGTTCCATAAAGAACTTCAAATCGTGACTCATCTGACCACAGAACAGTCTTCCATTTTGCCACACTCCATTTTAAAAAGACCCGTGGCCCAGTGCAAACATCTGAACTTGTGGAGCTTGCTGAGAAATGGCTTCCTCTTTGCACTGTAGAGTTTCAGCTGGCAACGGCGGATGGCACGGTGGATTGTGTTCACTGACAATGCTTTCTGGAAGTATTCCTGAGCCCATTCTGTTATTTCCTTGACAGTGGCATTCCTGTTTGAGGTGCAGTGATGTTTAAGGGCCCGGAGATCACGAGCATCCAGTAGAGTTTTACAGCCTTGACCCTTACGCACACCAATTGTTCCAGATTCTCTGAATCTGTTGATGATAACTTAAAAGTCTTTGCTATTTTATGCTGGGTAACACCATTCTGGTATCGCTGCACTATCTTTCTGCACAACAATGGTGGAATTGGTGATCCTCTTACCATCTTGGCTTCAGAGAGACACTGACACTCTGAGAAGCTCTTTTTATACCCAATCATGTAGTCAATTGACCTAATTAGTGTTAATTGGTCTTCCAGCTGTTCATTATATGCTCAATTTCGTTTTTCCAGCCACTTATTGCTACTTGTCCCAACTTTTTTTGGGATTTGTTGACACTGAAATTTTGAATCAACATATTTTTCCTATAAAATGTTACATTTACTCAGATTAAATTTTGATCTGTCATCTATGTTCTATTACGAATAAAATATTGACATTTGCCATCTCCACATCATTGCATTCAGTTTTTATTCACAATTTGTTTAGTGTCCCAACTTTTTTGGAATCCGGTTTGTAAGTAGTTTCTTTGGAAATGTGTGCTTAAAATGAAGGAAGCATCCATATGCCTGTTAAATATTCAAATATTGTTTTAAAGTTTAATTTATACTGTTTTTTGATACTGTATACTGTTCTCTTGTGATACAGTGCTGCACAGTAAAACACCAGTCTGGTTCCATTCTTTCATATCAAACTGAAGGAGCTTTGGATGGAACAGAAAGATATTTCCTTCAGGTCAGCGAAACTGAAGAATAGTCCTTTCGGGCATACATTTCATTTCAGGAGGAAGGTTTTTCAGATTGATATCACATATAGATCCAATTATAGTGTGAACCTCAAATTCTGAATGTGTTTATATTCACAAATTTCAATCAGTCTGTTCTTTTTAGTTAATAATTTTACATGAAAAATTCAGTTAAATAACATATTTCTATTTAACCACAACGCTGAACTGGATAAGCAGTTACAGACAACGAATGAATGAATGAATGAATGAAATCTCTATTTACATGGTTGGTTTTCATAATCTTGCATAAGGTTTTGAATATTTCCATAAGATATCATCTGTATGTGAAATCTGATCAAGTTGTTTTACAATAGATGAAGACTTTTATTTTGAATATGCCTAACTTATGGCTCATGATCAGTCTTTCACAAAATGGCTGCAGAATTGTCAAAAAATTAAGTTTAAATATTCTCTCAAATCTAAAGGGAAAATGATAATATTGATGATGTACACCATCATCATAAAGTCATCACTACTAAAAATAGAGTGCATTCACATACAATGCGTATATAATTACATAAGCATGTAATGTATGTTTCCTACAAGCACCAGAGTCTAATAAAAATTTGCAACATGAATCTATTAGTAAGTGATGCACAGAACTCAATCATTTTTAATATAACAAGTGATATTTAAAAATATTTGTCAGCATTTAAAGGAATACCATGTAAGAAGTGTTTGTGTTTTGTTTTGTTTTTTCATCTCTTGAGCTCCCCCTACCTGCTGCTGAGTGTAATTCACGTTTCTTTCAGAAAACATCTCTCACTCCACTTTCTCACTGTGCAGTGCTGTATCTCAAAATCTTCCTTCTCTTTAATATCCAAATTTATAAATCTTCATGCCAAGATCAACTGATTATACTATTATAGGTTTTCTATTGTTCGTTTTATAAAACATTTAATACAAATTATTTTTCTCATAAATGAGAGACAGGATCCTGGATTAAGAAGTTTCACGTGTTTTTTTTTCACGCTTTTTACAAATATTTGGACCCACCACCCATTTGAAGTCCACCATCATTCTCAATGGCCGGAATGATGTAAAAGTCACATGGACTCTGATCTGGACGTTCACAGAGTCACATTGTCATAGCCAAACACACACACACACACGCACGCACACGAGCCAAGGAATATTCACACTGGTCATGAATGGCTCTCGGGGCGTCAACTGATAAACACAATTGGGGCTGCTACTGACACACACTACCTAAATATTGAGCCTGGGAAATGTGTGTAATCAAATAAAATGATATTGACTTCATGATAAATACCCATATATTGCTAATAATACACATTGTACTGTGTTATTACAACCATAAAGTGTACCTTATTATTCTAGCCCTTATAACCACACAGCAACCGACAGAAAAGCAAATATGACAAGAATCAATGAACAATGCTAAAAAGTGAGCTAATCCATCTAAAGTTAGCAGGTGCTACCACTGGCCTTTATTCATCAGTAACTCTCAAAACCTGATTCTAACACTTTGTCATCAACAAAGCTTGGGTTCCACCAACACAAATTGTATCTCTGACCACACAGCAACCACAGAACAGCACTTATTACAAGAATCAATGTCTAACACTAAAAGGTTAGCAACCGAAATCATGTGGGATTAGCAAAATTCAGACAAAGATGAGTCAGCTGTAGATTTCTGTGAGATGTTTAAAACCCTTTTTTGTCCCTCTGGTAGTCTATGGATAGACCATACTGATATCATTGACTTTACAGGGGAGGGCCCTCATTTGGTCAAGTCACTATCTGAGCTCAGACAAACTCTGGTGACTGCTGTTCCATACTGGCTTGATCACATAGGTTACAATTTAGTACTGTAAAATATCCCAGCATCCATTCATGTACTCTGATTCAGGTTTTAGTCCAAACTTTTCTAAACAGAAAAATAAATAACTGCTCTGTGTGTCACTACTGTTTAAGCAGCTTTTTCTTTTTAAGTCTGAGACTAAACTGAGGCTATTCAGAGAATAAAACAAAATGTAAAATAACAGACATGAAAGGGGTTATCCGGATTTCCTGTGATAGACAAAAACAGAAACTAATCATACATTTGTAGGTGCTAAAAAAGTAGCTTGCATTATGTCTTATGCAAATATTAACATATTTATAAATACATATTTTCCCCTACAAGAATTGGTCTATTGATAAACAAATGATAAAATTGTCCTTACTTTATTAAGCAGTGATCCAGAGAGATTAATTATCATTAATATTAGTAGTTAGAAGTATGAAAATATAGATTAGAGCCCTGCACATATAATCTTACCGAGTTGTCCGAACATGGAACATTCTGGAAAAACAAGACAACAGTGATACGATCACCACAAGATCATCTAGTTCTTAAAAATTGGCAACTATTTATGAGAACACAATAGTTTGTACAGATAAACTTCTTTTAACCTTACCCTCTTAAATCGAATAACTCCAGCGAAGCAGAGGTGACCAAGGAGCAAAAAGATTCCTGCCAAGTTCATCAATAACATTTGTTTCATTCTTACTCAGTGGTGTACAAAGTAAGGCGATGTGATTGAGGTGATGTCTAGACAATGGTGTGGACCTTGTGTGAAATACAAATTGTTGTGAAGGGCATTCTCTTGCAGTTTTGTAGGCAGTGAATTAGCAAATGATTACATTCATCCTGTAAAGATCTAATCTATAATTGGGTAATCAAGAGTCAGTTTAGAACAAGAATTTGCTAACAACACAAATGAGGAAACAGAACACAAGCATCTAGAATATCTTGTATGTTTAAAACTTTGTAGGCAGTCTATATTAACTGGATTAAGTTGCTTTAAGGAGCATATATTGTGGACACAGACAGCTTTCAGAATCTTCTTTGAAGAGATATTAAAGTAGGGCTGTGGTGCATTAACTCCTCAATACAAACATGAGTGCACATTTGAGAGTACTGTATTAAAAAAAAAATAAAAAACAACCTCATAGGCAGTGTTAGGCAATGTCACAGATACGTGGACAAAAGCATAAGTCAACTGAGTTCTCCATATTGTGGTGCACACTGAGAGAAGGGTAAAGGCCTGAAATCGTATCCACTAAAAGTGACAGGGTTTAGTCAGCTCTGTGGAGATGTTTGTGTTCATTTATCCCCTTCTATGAAAATGATTACGGTTATCTTGATGGGAGGAGTCTTCATCCACAGGGAGCACTTTTTTCATTACCACCTTTATAACAACACTGCCTAAGGGAATATCTTTTGGAGGAATGGTGTAGAAGGAGCACCAAAGTTGTTCTGTAAGATTTCGAGTTCCCAAAACTGTATTATTTTGTGCTGTAAACTATTCTGACCCTTCAGGATTCTCTGTTCAAATCTAACCTCTCTGAATGACCCTGTGCACATATTGGCAATTGATTTATATATAAATGTATTTTAAAGTCATATTTACATATGGTGTGACGGACTTATGTTGACATGTGTAGACAGGACAAGCCATAGCCAGTCCCTGGGGAATGAGAATCTCTAAAAGGGGTCAATCAGGTAGAAGATGGTAGTAGAACTGATCATGGAGACAAGACAGTGTATTTAAATATTTCTTTGGATTGATTTTTGACAATTGTGTACTAGGCCTTGATTTCATGTCAGTTATTCTATAGCTTGTTTCTTGTCATCTATGTAATCTGGTTTTAGTAATCTATATAAACTGTTTATTTAAGTTAGTTTGGTTTGCCAATATTGCCTTGACTTGGATTGCACTATGGAACGTAATAAAATGACTCAACTTGTACTTTCATCCTACATAAGTTTCATCATATACATCATATTACATCATACATTCACACAGCAGGTAAAAGTGGCCCAAGACTGATCTGTATTTTGACATAAATATATCATTTGTTTGGCTGTGTGAATCACACTGAATCTGATTTATAAATTTAGATTTGGGCAACTTCCTGTGAAGGACTGGCGTCCCCTCCAGGGTGTATTCCCGCCTTGCGCCCGATGATTCCAGGTAGGCTCTGGACCCCCCGCGACCCTAAAATTGGATAAGCGGTTACAGATAATGGATGGATGGATGGATGGATTTGGGCAACTTTCATATGTGATATCGAAATTCAATCCATATACAGTCTGTGGCACTGCTACTCTGTCTGAGCAGCCAGATCAGAAGTCATGTGACTTTTATGTCACTCAATGGCCATTGAGAATGATCAGTGGACTCCGGTCCAAGGATTACACATTTTAATTGGTGGGAGTTAGGAAATGGAAACAGCCTGGTCCCAGCATTTTCATTTCGTTAAAAATATTGGGAAACTTCTCAACCCAGGTTCCTGTCACTCATTTATGAGGAAAATAAAACTTGTGGAAATTGGGATTGTTGGGATTGGGATTTTTTTTATAATACAAACACGAGAAGAACATTCTTAGTAGCTCTTTAACGTTTTTATCTTGTCATGTCTGTATGAAGGATGCTTGAATGTGGATCATGGGATTATTAAACTCAGTTTGTCAGTGCTCGTCTCCTTTTTGAAGATCTTGTGAATGTGAGAGACCCAGGAAATTTGCATCATTACACCTGTATATGGACAAATATTTATTTGACGATATTGCATATTTGATATTAAATAAAAACCAAACTAATAATGAAAGACTGCCTGATTGCTATCTGATTGATGCATGGTCTATTTTGGAGCTTTCAGTAGAGGTTGGCCTGTTGAAACGTTCCCCTCAACATCGTAGAGAGAGTTCATATATAGTGCTTACTGAAAAGTTTGTTTACATGCATATAGTAAGAAGAGCAAAGGAAGATATCCTATCCTTGATACAGATGAAAGAGTCCAGTTCACAGAGCTTCAAACATCATGCGTCTGTTTATCAATTTTTGACTTCAAGTGCTCCTTATATGCCAGAATGTCTGTGTTCCATTTGGTGATAGTCTGCTTCTCACACACCCAGATCTCCTGAGCCACCTGGAATTAAAATGTAGCATTTTCAGTATCTGGACCGATACGTAATCACCGCAAGTTTAAGTAAAAGTAATCAGTACCTGTTGAATAAGTCTGAAGTCGTGACTGACAAGCATCATCCCCCCTTCAAACTCATTGATGGCCTCTGCCAATGCATCAATTGTCTCAATATCCAGGTGATTGGTCGGCTCATCCAGGAACAGCATGTGGGGGTTTTGCCAGGCCAGCCAAGCGAAGCAAACGCGGCACTTCTGACCATCTGAGAGGTTCCTGATGGGACTCACCTGCAGGAGGAGCTCAGTGGTTAACCTCTTGAAGAATAGACTCGACAACAAACCATTGAGTCCTTGGGAAGATTCCTAACCCTGCATTTGTCTACCTTTTGATTAAATATGGTTCAAAGTGCAATTGATTTGCAAGATGCCTTAAATATAAATGAGGCTAAGAAATATGTCAAGTTCATAAATACTAGAATAGCACTGTGCAAACTGCATGTCTAAACCATCACACACTGGAACAACTCCAACCACATTATTACTTATCTATATAAATGGAAAAACATATGGACAAATGTGAAATAAATAAATATATAAATCTAAAGCTTTAGTTCTGACATAACAAGATGGATGTAGACGACACACACCTGTTGTTTGCCTGTAAGGCCGTAGCGTCCAATAATCTTCCTCATCTCCTCTTTCTCTTTGATCTCAGGGTAGCACTTCATCATATACTCAAGAGGGGATAAATCCAACTCCAGCTGTTCTGTCAGATGCTACAGGAAACAAACAATACAAAGCTCAGACATAAAAGTCAGCATTAAAAACAATATCATATGAAAAAAAAACAATATTTTATATGAAAAAGTACTATGGCTACTATGGTAAAGTGCTTTTGACCCAAATGTATCAACATCTTGCCAAGCATTTATATTGTTTTATATATGACCACCTCCTTGTTTCTTTGTTTCTACACTTACTGGCCATTCTCAGTTCCACTGATAATACAGTACAGTCTCCATTTGTTGCTCTGTATACTTTATTTTCACCCATTCACCCTGTTCTTCAGTGCTCAGGACCCCCACAGAGCAGGTATGGTTTGAGTGGTGGATCATTCTCAGAGTGACTATGTCATTTGGCTCACCTGGTGATACCTGCCAATTTTCACATGTGAATGCTTTCTGATCATACCATCAGTCGGAAGGAGCTAAGAGGAAAATTGAGAAAACAAATATATTTATATAAAAATAGACTGTAAACACACATCAACATTCAGCAATATGTCAGCAAAATACATTCAAATATTAATGAAACCCCCAGCTGACCTCTCCCATTAGCAGTTTCAGTAGTGTGGATTTCCCTGCTCCATTGGGCCCCACAAGAGCCACTCGAGTGTCCAGGTCAATGCCAAACTCCAGGTTCTTATAAATATATGGCTTTTAGAATGAAAGGAAGAGAGGTAAGTAAGTAAGAAAGACGGTTTTTGAATAACTATTCTGTAGTATTAAGATCCACAGGTAATACAGGCATATTACAAAGTATACAGGCTATACAATCCACTATGTAGTGTATCTAGAGCAGGTCATTGTTCATAAGTCCACATGGCACCTACAAGGGCCTTTCATGAAAGCTGACACAGGCCTACATGAACAGCTGATTCTAACAAGTGTTGTCATAACACAAAAACTGACAATGATTAAAAATGGCTTTATGGTAACTGATGCAGGTTTATACGGAGTCAAAGGGCTATTGTCTGATGATATATCAGCACTATAACACAGTGTATCCACGTGGGTTACTGAACTGCTATCCTATATATCACTTGATTTTTGCGAGGATAAATACATACCGTGTCCTCTGAATATCTGAAACTGACATTCTGAACCATGATGACAGGAGGGGGGATCTGCCCACATGGAGGAAAATAAAACGACAAAGTCTACAGCACACAGAAAAACACACGAGAGAACACAATTTCTGGGTTAAATCACTTTATGACAAAATCTTATAGCAAAAAAAAAGGAATAATAAATAAGAAGATAACTATGCATTGGATTTACATGTCTAAATGATGTAATTCACTTATACACATGTGAATAACCTATATTTCAAGCCCAAACTAATTAAAATGTGCACATACTGTTGTTACATTTACTAAATTGTACCCAAGTTATCTCCATAGAAAAGCATTGCCTATAGTCTCCATGCCTAATCAAGCATAGACAAGATGGGTTATAAATCTCCCAGCCATGTGGCGGGGGACCTGAGATTGTGTAGCAGTGGAACTGTTTCAGGATCCTGAAGTAACGGAACAACATCCAAGACCTTTGGGATAAGTCTGAGTGTCAATTGTGATCATAAATTAATCATCCAGCTTCAGTACCTGACTTCACTGAAATTTATTTGGTTAAAAGCACTCCAATCTACCAACTAATATCACAACATCTACTGCAAAGCCTTCTGTTCCTGTAATAGGGGGAAATTATAAATATCCCTCATTTCAGAAGAAACACTAACTCTGATCATTTCTACCAACATTTGTTCATATCATTTACTATCTGCCCTCTCATTGCAGTTTTGAACCCAGAAAAGAACTGGTGGGGAGATGTAAGTGAAGAGTCACTTATCATTTGCAGCTCTGTGTCAACATCATACATTAGGCAATAGCTACTAGACATTGGTACAAAAGATATTTCACAATATGTTTTACAGAACAACGGTATAATGGTTATTACTGCAAGAAAAGAGTGAGTGTGTGTGTGTGTGTGCCGGACCTTATCGCTGACCACACGAGAGGTCAGGCCTGAGGCCACCATCTTCTGCAGGGTCTTCTCTTTGCTTTGAGCCTGACGTGCCAACTTAGCTGAGCCATGACCAAACCGAGCAATGTAGTTCTATCCAGAAAGTCAAAAATACAGAGAAATCATTGAGGATTCTAAACATTACAGAAAACCTACTTATCGTAAATCGATTAAGTATTCTCCTAATAACATTTAGCCATATGCAAGAGACTGTGACATTGCCTTTCTGTGAGAAAATATAATGCATATTTTTAAAGCATGCTCTGCAGAGTATACACTTGCACACTTTATTTATTTATTTAAGTTGCGATACTGGAAATTTCCAGTAAAACTGAAGACCCTTGAATTTGTTTACTTAATTTTGCTGTAGAACATGAATTACCTTGTTTCCAAATGGAAGTCTTAGCAATTGAATTAATATCCAAATAAAACTGAATATTTTAGGTTGTGGATGGGGAAAGAAACCTCAGGAAATCAGGCAGAATGTTCAAAACATTTACTTTTGGAGAGAGGTGAAAGAACGAATACAGGACAACAGTGTTTTACTTTCATGTGTGAAATCTGATCCTGCTCCCAGTTGTAGCGTTTCATCTGGTTCTCCTCTAGTTCTTCCCTCGTCTTCACGTACTGGTCATAATTACCCTTCAATCAAGAACAGACCACCAAAGACACTGACGTCACAAGTTCAAGGCACAGCCCATTCATTTTTTAAGCTATTTAGGTTCTATGTTAAATAAATGGTAATGTAAATAAACAAAGCTATAGGCTTCATATGCGTCAGGTGTTAAACTTACTTTGCAGGGCAGCATACTAAGTAAAAGTGAACATACTCACTGTATAGTATTTCAGTTTCCTCTGGTGCAGATGGATGATGTTGGTGCAGACACCATTCAAAAAGTCTTGGGAGTGCGAGATAAGCACAAGAATTCGCTTGAACCTGGAAAACAATATAAGGGCCTTTTATAATAACGTTGAGCATAAATGGTCAATGGGATCCAGCCACGAAACAATGCTTCAGCAACCTCGAATCCAATGTACACAGTTTCATGTCTCAAATGCAGTCCATCAGAGTCCATTTCTATTGACAACTGTAGTAGAGCCCACAAGAGGAAAGGCTGTTAGCTGTTTCAGGGATTATGCTCCTATTTTATATGGTTAAAGCGGCAGTCCTTAATTTTATGTTTTTATTTGAAAGCAACAGTGTTCCTGAGTGGGGAGGGTACAAAATATGGCGTCTGGCATCAATGTGCTGGTGCGACCATCTTTGCAAAATCCTATATATTAATTCTACTAACGGAGTGGGGTAATAGATTTTCATTGGGGGGTTTCTGTGTACTTCACAGGTCTTTATGTACTTACATCACATGCGCAGCCTGTAAAAGAGGATCTGACAGCTTTTGCTGTTGCGTGATGTCTAAACATGCTAATGGTGGAAACATTCGAGAACTACTGTGAGCGTGGAGCTATTAGAACAGCAAACAGAGTCTTCATCTACTCATTCAGATGTTATTTAATAACACAAATTAATCATTTTTCTGTACACAGTGACAATATTTATCTGTATTTAAATGGCTTAAAACCTTGACACAGTTTTTATGTTGATAGGAATGACAACAGTGTATAATTCTCTTACATCCTCTGAAGACATTTTCTTCCCAAGTACTGACTGAGCTCTCTCTGAATACTCCATCGACTCTGACTACTCATCAGATTCATCCGTTCTGAAAGTAGACGCACGTTTTAAAAGTAGTCTTTCACAGGCTTGGTGCAATTACACATATTCACCAGAGAGGTCTCTAAATCCACAATTCCCCAAAACATAAGGACTGTCACTTTAAATAACATACAGTTAGGTCCATATATATTTGGACACTGACACAAATATTATTTTTTTACCTGTTTACTGAAACATATTCAAGTTATAGTTACATAATGTCCAGACTTTCAGCTTTCATTTGAGGGTATCCACATCAAAATTGGATAAAGGGAGTAGGCAGCTCTTTTACATGTGCCACCCTGTTTTTAAAGGGACCAGATGTAATCGGACAATTGGCTCAAAGGCTATTTCATAGGCAGGTATGGGCCTTTCCTTTGTTATGCCATTCTCAATTAAGCAGACAAAAAGGCCTGGAGTTGATTTGAGAGATGGTGCTTGCATTTGGAAGATTTTGCTGTGAAGAAAACAGTCAAAGGAGCTCTCCACGCAGGTGAAACAAGCCATCCTTAAGCTGTGAAAAACAGAAAAAACCCATCCAAGAATTTGCTACAACATTAGGAGTGGTTAAATCTACAGTTTGGTACATCCTGAGAAAGAAAGAACGCACTGGTGAACTCATCAATGCAAAAAGACCTGGACGCCCACTGAAAACAACAGTGGTGGATGATCGCAGAATGATGGAAAGAAAAAAGTATGGCGAAGGCGTGGTACAGCGCATGATCCAAAACATACCACATCGTCTGTAAAACACGGCGGAGGCGGTGGGATGGCTTGGGCATGCATGGCTGCCAGTGGCACTGGATCACTAGTGTTTACTGATGTTACACAGGACAGAAGCAGACGGATTAATTCTGAGGTCTTCAGAGACATACCGTGTGCTCAAATCCAGCCAAACTGATAACTCGGCCAAATCAAACTCATAAAACAGATGGACAATGACCCAAAGCATAAAGCCAAAGCAACACAGGAGTGTATTAAAGCAAAAAAAGTGGAACATTCTTGCATGGCCAAGTCAGTCACCTGATCTTAACCCAATTGAGCCTGCATTTCACTTGTTAAAGACTAAACTTTGGGCAGAAAGGCCCACAAACAAACAGCAACTAAAAACTGCTGCAGTTAAGGGCCTGACAGAGCATTAAAAATGAGGAAACACAGCGTCTTGTGACGTCCATGAGTTCTGGCACTTTGCCAAGAAAGGGTAATAAAAGTATTAGAAATAAACATTTTATTTACAATTATTTAATTTGCCCAATTACTTTTGAGCCCCTGAAATGAAGGGATTGTGTTTAAAAATGCATTCATTTTGTTCAACCCACTGAATTAAAGCTGAAAGTCTGAACTTCAACTGCATCTGAATTGTTTTGTTCAAAATTCATTGTGGTATTATACAGAACCAAAATTAGAAAAATGTTGTCTCTGTCAAATATTTATGAACCTAACTGTACATCCCTGTGTTTTGACTGACCAATTAACCCTACAAGATGTCATGTGGTGTTTGTTTAACATCCGAGCAACATGTGAAAACTGCAGCAATTTAACAATTGGGTTAGATTTAAAATATCCGACATCAAACTCATCAAACAAAGCCATGACTACCACTGGTATCTAATATTCCTGCATCACTTACAGGAGTGATTAATATATTATTATCCACTGTTGCGCTTACTCGGCACATAACCTTATTGGTTGAGCTCCTGATAGATTCCTCCTTCACGTTCAGCCCAAGACAGACATAAGCTGCTAATACCTCTTTTTACATTTCTTTGTTATACGTTTATTTTGCCTCATTGCTCCTGTGCAAAACTGAAAACGTAAATCTCAAGTGTGTCCGATTAAACGTTTTTATGTTAAAGAAAAAAGGGTGTAAATGTAGGTCGGTACTAATCAAAACAACATACGATTTCAGCTCTTCCTCCAGCCATACGCATGCATCCAGGTCAAGGTGGTTAGTGGGTTCATCCAGCAGCAGCATGAAGGGCTTTATGTACAGAGCTCTGAGAGAGTGGAGAATACACACAGAGAAGGAGAGACAGAGAAAAAGTGAAGTTTTAAACATATTATGTAAATATATATTTAAATTAATTTAAAATACATTCAAAATATTTTTTTCTAGATTCTAAAAAATGTGGTACCTGGCCAGTGAGGCACGCATTCTCCAGCCACCACTAAAGTCTTTCAGCTTTTTGCGCTGCATGGCTGGAGTGAAGCCCAAACCATAGAGTATCCGTGAGGCCCGAACCTCAGCTTTGTCTGCGTCCAGCTCCTCCAATCGCTCATAAATCTCCATCAGCTTTTCACACTCCGCTACAGGGAGGAAATATTTTTAAATGGAGTCTGCTGTCATTTACTGCTTCTATTAAATTCTGGTTGGACACAATCTAAACAATCTGATGTAGTAATATCTGAGAGATTAAACAACCGTTAGCTGATTCCAATATGAAAAAAGACAAGTACAATCACCTTGGTTTGACATTTCATTCCATGAAGCCAGGGTTATAAAATAAAATTGTCACAGCACTCCCTCTTGTGGCCATTAACTGAAAACTGAGGTTCATTCTTAGATTAAAATATATACAATTTTACATAGATTTAACTCAAAAATTGTAAGCCTATTAATCTGGAGTTTAACTAAAAATAGGTCTGAGGATTTATTACTCATTAACTTGTGTCAATCAAACACGAACTGTATATTACACAGTTATAGCTGTGAGGTGTTCTGTGATGCATATTATAGACAGGGTGAAGTACATAGTAATAAACCTCATTTCTTTCTTCAGGGTTAAAAAGGATAGTTTGTTGCATTTGAACTCCTTTTTGAACTCACAGTCCTCGTGGGCTAGTCTCTCTGCCTCCTTCTCCAGTTTGAGCCTCTCCTCGTCAACCTCCATGACACACTGCAATGCTGTCTTCTCACTGGGAGCCATTTCACGTGTCAGATGATAGATGTCTATGTGCTCTGGGATAGGAACCTCTCGGTGGCCAATAGCAGACAACAGCATGGACTTGCCTGCCAAAAGTGTCATATAGAGACTGATAAATGTTGCTCATTAGAGTCTTAACACTATTAGCCCTTGGTCAATGAGTCTATTATTTTAGCACAAGGTCTTTAAGAGTAAGAAATGACATGGATCAATATTATCTATGTAATATTAGCATTTTAAATATTCCCTCTACTTTATTCATGTATAGGACATAGATGTTTGTCATAGTAAACACAAATAAAATCTACATTCAAAACACAAAACATAAATGTAAACACTATACAGGAAATAAACAGGGACCTTCTCATCTAAACATCATTCATTCATTGTCTGTAACCCTTATCCAGTTCAGGGTCGCGGTGGGTCCAGAGCCTACCTGGACTCATTGGGCGCAAGGCGGGAATACACCCTGGAGGGGGCGCCAGTCCTTCACAGGGCAACACAGACACACACACACACACACACTGACACCTACGGACACTTTGGAGTCGCCAATCCACCTACCAACGTGTGTTTTTGGACTATGGGAGGAAACCGGAGCACCCTGAGGAACCCCACACAGACACAGGGAGAACACACCAACTCCTCACAGACAGTCACCTGGAGGAAACCCACGCAGACACAGAGAGAACACACCAACTCCTCACAGACAGTCACCCGGAGGAAACCCACGCAGACACAGGGAGAACACACCACACTCCTCACAGACAGTCACCCGGAGGAAACCCACGTGGACACAGGGAGAACACACCAACTCCTCACAGACAGTCACCCGGAGGAAACCCACACAGACACAGAGAGAACACACCACACTCCTCACAAACAGTCACTCGGAGCGGAATCAAACCCACAACCTCCAGGACCCTGGAGCTGTGTGACTGCGACACTACCTGCTGTGCCACCGTGCCGCCCCCATTTTAAATATTCCCTCTACTTTATTCATGTATAGGACAAAGATGTTTATCATAGTAAACACAAATAAAATCTACTTTCAAAACACAAAAAATAATAAACACTATAAGGCAAATAAACAAGGACCTGCTCATCTAAACCTTTTTTTCTGAAATTAATAGGTAGTTTACCCCTCACTTTGTAACAAATATTGTGTTTTATAACAACTTTACCTGCAAGGCTTTACACTACGTCTTGGACATTTCTGCGAAGATGTAACTGCACTAAGCCATGACAACAGTTGTGTGGTATTCATACACACCTGTTCCATTAAGGCCAATGAGACCGTAGCGTCTGCCTGAATTCAGCTCCAAGCTTGTGTCACTCAGCAGCTCCTGGCCATGGAAAGTGAGTGATAAACTGCTAATGTGAACATCTGTACTGTTCGGGTGGGATGCCAAGACCCCTGTTACTGCTCGAGCTTCGATCTTACGCAGCTCAAACTCGTCCAGCTCCTTAGCCAGGACAGTAACATCTGTAGAGTGCAACAGAACAGTGATAATCACATGAACAGTTAAGATAATGTGACATTTATGAAAATTGCTTTAAAAGTCCCGCCCCACAGGTTGATGAAATTGGTTTCTTGAATTTGTGACATCAGAAACCCTGTTTGTCTGAATTTGCCTATAAAGAACAACACCATGGAGGGATAAGGGAGCCATTTTGTTCACCACCAGGGTCTTAAAGTCAATAATGAAATGAAAATAAAATCAACATAAAGATGAATTTACACCCAAACACCATCAAAGATGCTCTGGATCTCTAGATCTACACATATACAACCTTCACAATAAACAGTAGATCACAGTTTTAAACTGCATGATCTATACAAATGTCTTTAAAACATTCGTTAAGAACTTTTAGATTTAAAAAAAAGGTTTATAACAGCATTCAGAAAATGGTTAAAACTGTAGAAGGATCTTCTTTGAATTCAACTCCTTATTTGGCCCTTGATATAAAAATATCATATGCCATTTCAGTTATTTTGTCCAGCTTAAAATGGCAGCAGCTTAAAGATACAAGAATAGCCTTCCAGCTACTTCTGACCTGTCATGCACTGATAAATATATAGATTAAACATTTAAAGCATTATCCTCTTGGGTTGTAATTACTGTGTAGTTACTGTAATTAAACTCACCACCATTTGCTTCACCATTAGAGAGAGTTCCGTTTTCCTCCGATTTCTCTGGGTCTGTGTTCACCTCCTCTTG